>NC_133769.1:146843045-146998449 GCF_003597395.2 Chelonoidis abingdonii | reverse complement strand
ACATACACCACCAACCCACAAAGAGAGACTAGTACATAAGTATGTTAAGACCATTTTAGAGAAAAAATAGTTTATGCATTGAGTTATTTTGAAATAAATCTGAATACAACACACCTTTTAGAGAAACAATGTCGTCTTTTTAAATAAAGGTATTAAGTGTGATAACAGAACATGATTTTTTTTTAAAAAGAAGAATTTGTGTGCATTTTATTATTTTAAATAAAGTCTAAATGACAAAAAATAGAGAGCAATAATTGTATTTTTATAAAAAAGGCATTAATACTAGTAATAGAACATGCATTTTTAGAGAACACTGGGGGGAAAGGGTGGTGATTAAACAAGACAAAAATGAGAGAGAGCTGTAAGAACAGCTAAGAAAGGCAAAAGACTTTCAGCCAGACAACAAGGAGAAATAAAGGAAAAGCTGGCAGAGAAAGTTTTAAAAACAGGAAAGGAAGAAAGCCTGTTCATTGACTAAGGAGCAGAGAAGAGAAAAAGCACCTTAGCGCAGTGCCACTAGTCAATTACGTAATTCCAGACAGTCAGCCTTTCACAAGTCATGACTCTTGGCTGAGCCAATTCAGAAGCTATTCTTTAGATATGTCATAGAATTTCTTTCCCTGAACCAACCATAATGTCCCAAGAGCATAGCTTTTTGTCCGCTGACCTGTTTACCAAATGATCTCTTTGAGCAACTGAATGAAAAGACAAACACTGTACATAACACAGTTTTTTATAGAAATACAAAGCCTTTTAAAAAAAATAGTTAGCTTGCTTTTTAAAGTTTTGCCTACAAGAAAACTGCTCTAAAACTTATTACTTGTAAATGTAAAGAAAGCTTTAGATTTACACACTTTATACAAACTCACACTGCTAACTTAGAAGAAAACTAGCTTATGAAAACAGTGAATAACACTTTTACAGAGATAGAATTCTATCTATAAAGTGTTAACAAATAAACTTTTAAAATACCAATCGAAGGAGCAGACATGTAAATTTTCTTTATACAAAATTATGTAAATTTAGCAGTCATCTTATTTGTTCTTAGTTTTGTACCAGGAATTAAATTCTCTCTTTTTACATAAACCTTTAGCATTTGTTTTAAAAATAGTAGAAAGTCCCTCATTAAAGTTATGTCCAGCCTTTCTACACCAGTTTCCCGTTATCTCCTTACTTTAAAAAAACAGTGTTAGTTTGCTTTTTAGAATTTTGCTTAAAAGAATTGACCAGAATGCAAAACAGAGAGAGAGAGAGAGAGAGAGAGAGAGATTCTACAGGCTTATCACTTGTAATATGTAAAGAAAGCGTTAATATTTAGGGTGTAGTATAAAACCCACAGTTGATGGTTTTTATAATCTAAAATAATTTTTAAAAAACAAAAGCCATGGTTTTATGACGGCAGGAAAACCAGAGATAAGGCTGCTATCTCTGATTATGTTTATTTGAAGAAACAGCCCCAACCCACCTGCACCCCTTTTCTGAGTTTTTTTTTAATTTAAAATTTCATCTTTCCATGTTCTTTTTTTGCCAAACAACAGATTTTAACCAGAGCAAATAAACGTTTTTAAAAATAAACTTTTAGAGGTTTAACATGTAAGCAGGATAGTGGGGATACAAGAGCTGTCCTGGACTTTAGGGGAATGTTGATAACTAACTGACATCATTTTTAGTGAAGCAGTTTTGTAGGTAGCCTTTACTTGTTAGCTGTCATGCTTTAGCATGGGCAAGCATTTGACATAACAGAAATACTTTCCCACTTTATGAGGCACTGGACTACCATAAATAATAAACAAGATTAACAGAAAACATTGCAGGATTACATTACAGATATTTTATAGCAAACCTGCAAAGCAACAATTGCATTTTAATTTTTCTCTTTTACTAATTACATTCAAGGGGCCCAAAGGATGATTTTTCTCTTTTTATATGACACTTTATATTTTACTTGTATACGGGGCTGTTAACCCTAGATGCTATGTAGTATTAAATAATACAAGACAGTAGATAGGGACCTGAAGATTACTGAAAACAGAGGTGTTATGATGATAAAGCCCTAATGCAGAGGGCATAGGGAAAATTAAAAGGCACAGCTGAAGTGGAATAGGGCATGATTTAAGGAAGATTTAAAGAAAATGGTGGGAAGATGAGTGGTTCAGGGCTACTTTGCGATAGCCTAGGGGCCCACTATATCCTCATGCACAAGCACACAGGGCCTTTTAAAAGGACAGGCTGCCCATCTGCCTTTTGTTGTGACAAACTCTAATATAATAACAAATATAATACAAAATAAGGGTGCATCCTACTTCCCTTTTGACAACCACTTCCTGCCCCACACTACTGTGACACAGAGAGAAGTTTTCCTTACCTAGCAAGAGAGGACAGTGGACTTGTGAAGCACGGCCTTAGACGACTGGCTAAGAGAGTATTGGCAACTGTTGTAGAAAACAATATGAACCCTTAGAACAGGCCTACTATTAAAGGTGGAATTGCCTAATTTTTCCTCAAGAAATGAAGAGGCTGACTCTTTGATAGTCCTACATTATAATTATATAGGAAAACTTATTTAAAAGGAAAAGGCAACCAGTCGCATACCTTACAAAGTTGCATTTCTCATAGAGTTTAAGGTCAGAAGGGACAGTCATGATAATCTAGTCTGACCTCCTGCACATTGCAGGTCACAAACTTACCCATCCACTACTCTAATAGACCCCTAACCTCTGACTGAAGCCTCAAATCATGGTTTAAAGACTTCAAGTTACAGAGAATTCACCATATATACTAGTTTAAACCTGCAAATTTAAACACACCCACTGCTGCAAAGGAAAGAGAAAAAATAGGTTCTGACAGGGGGAAAATTCCTTCCTGACCCACAGATATGGAGAGCAGTCAAACCATGAGCATGTGGGCAAGACCCACCGGCCACAACCTGGAAAAAATTATTTGTAGTAACTCAGAGCCCTCCCCATCTAGTGTCACATCATTGGCATTGGAGATATTTACTCTGCAGCTGCAGATTGCTACACACCAGTTAGGTTTTTTGCCCCACTGCTGCCCTTGAAGGCTGTTCCAGCACTTCATTCCTCATAGGTAGAAACTTTTACTAATTTAAAACCTAAACTTGTTGATGGACATTTATAGTCATTGTCTGTCTCACATTGGCGCTGAACTTAAATAATTCCTCTTCTCCTCCCTGGTATTTATCCTGTGACGTATTTATGGAGAGCAATCACATCTCCCCCAGCCTCTTTTAGTTAGGCTAAAAAAGCCAAGCTCTTTGAGTCTCCTCTCATAAGTTACTGTTATGTGTAGTTTCCATTTGAATTCATCTGTCTTAAACATGGGTATCAAGGCTGATTCCCCACTCTGGCATTTCAGTGAAGAAGGTGGGGGCCCACCAGGTTCTGAAAAATTAATACTGGCCACTCCAGGCTTGTATTAAACTTCCAAGGTTATAGCTTCTCTCTGACCTTGGATTGGGAGATGGCTGCACCACTAAAGTGCAAAACCCTTTGTAAACCAGGAAGGCGCACTTGGGAATTCCTTCCTGTGGGGTACCCTCAAGCCCTTTCACCCCTACTCTGGGAAGAGCTGAGAAATAAAAACAAAGGAAATCAGCTGTTGCCACCAGCTAACTAAACAACATGTGCACAAACTCTTAGGACAAAAAAATCCAATTCTGTTTTTTGTTTGTGTTTTTTTAAAAGGCAAATTTTATTAAAAAAAAAAACAAAAGGAAGAAAATACATCTGGAACTTAGGCTATTGCTAGATTTAAAAAGAGCAAATACAAGGATTACACATCAAGATTAGTTTTTGAGATCCAGCTTAAAGTGCAAGCAAAACAAAGCACCTGAGGTTAGCACAGAGGAGTCCACAAGCCATAAAGAAAAAAAGGAGATAAATGATCATGTCTTCCTAGATATTTCCTGATCTACTTACACATCTGGGATTCAAATTAGTAGTTTCTAGGTATCATACTGATGGTTTTCAATATCTGGCCCAAAGCTTCTTACAGCATAGTTCCAGCCCTGTCTCTGCTTCTCTCCAAGAACAACAAAGAATAGACAAAAAGGGGATCTTGTTTCAATTTCAGAAAGTTCTAGCCTTCCAATTGGCTCTTTTGGCCAGGTGTCCACTCACTTCCTTTTACCTATGCATGCAGTGAGCCTTTTAACTTTTGTAGGTAAAGTAAGTAGAGGAACAGCTACTAAGAGGGATTTTATAGCTACTGGCTGGCTGAGTCCATATAAAGGGAGCTACTCCCCCCTTCATTATTACAATGGGTGATCAGAATTGCACACAGCATCCAGATGAGGTTCACCAGTGCCGTGTACAATGGTACTATTCTCCCTGTCTTAACAGGAAATGCATCACTCAAAGCATTTTTAGGACTTCATTAGCCTTTTTCATAGCCACTTCTCATTGGCAGCTCATAGCCATCCTGTGACCAACACTACATAGGTTTTTCCCTCCTCTGTCACTTCCAACTGATAAATCCTGATTTATAGCAAAATTCTGTTGTTAGTCCCTAAGTGCATGAGTTGCACTTTGCATATTAAATTTCACCCCATTTCTATTACTTCAGTTTACAAAGTCATCCAGATCTTCTTGTATGATATTCCTAATCCTCCTCTGTATTGGAAATAACTCCTTACTTTGTGTCATCCACAAATTTTATAGCCTCACACTTTTTATGAAAAGTCACTAATAAAAATTAAATAGATTGATCCCAAGACCGATCCTTAGGAACTCTACTAAGTAACCTCCTCTCATCTACTTCTCAACTTTCAGCATGTTAACCAGTTCCCTATCTACCTTTCAATTCTCATGTTAATCCCATTTTGTCCCTATTAACTTAATATTTCCATGTGGAACTGTACCAAGCAACGAGAGTCTTTGTGGCACCTTAGAGACTAACAAATTTTGGGCATAAGCATTTGTGGGTCTAGAACCCACTTCATCAGATGCATGGAAGTGGAAAATAGAGAAGCAGGTATAATACATGAAAGGATGTGAGTTGCCTTTACCAATGTGGCTATGAGACAATGTGAGACAGTAATGAGACAATTCAATTGACAGCAGGATACCAAGGGAAGAAAAATAACTTTTGAAGTAGTAATGAGAGTGGCCCATTTCAAACAGTTGACAAGACGGTGCAAGTAACAGTAGGAGGAAATTAGTATTGGGGAAATTAGGTTTAATTTTTGTAATGATCCAACCACTCCCAGTCTTTATTGAGGCCTAATCTGACGGTGTCTGAAACCTGAAACCTGTGTCAAATGCCTTACTGAAAGTAAGATAGATTAGATCTACTTCATTTCCTTTGTCTAAAACATTAGTTATCTTCTCAAAGAAGGAGATCAGGTTTATCTGGCAAGATCTACCTTTTATATATCAATTACCATTAACCTCTACATCTTTAACTACTTTCTTTTTCAAAATTTGTTCCAAGACCTTGCATACAATTGAGGTCATATTAACAGGCGTATTGTTTCCCAGATTACTCTTTTTTCCCTTTCTGAAAAATAGGAACTATATTAGCGGTTCTCCAGTCATAGGGTACAAGGCCCAAGTTCACAGATTCATTAAAAATTTTTGCTACTGGGCTTACAATTTTATGTGTCAGCTCCTTTTATATTCTTGGATGAAGATTATCCAGGAACCTCAATTTAGTTCCACTAAGCTGTGTGAATTTGACTTCCACCTGGATGTGTAATTTCTACTTCCATATTCGCGTTCCCATTAGCCAAGCTGCCACTACCCCTAAGCTCTCCATTAGCCTTGTTAAAAACTAAGGCAAAGTATTTATTTAGGTGTTGGTCCATGCCTAGACTATCTTTGATCTTCACCCCTTCCTCAGTGCTTACTGGTCCCACTTCTTCTTTTCCTGTTTTCTTTTTATTTATATGGCTATGAAACATTTTACTATTGGTTTTAATTCCCTTTGCAAGGTCCAATTCTGCTTGGCTTTTGGCAGTTCTTACTTTATCCCAACACTTTCTGACCTCCAAGAGATAGTTTTCCTTGCTGATCCCTCCCATCTTCCAATGTTAATAAGCAACTCTGGATGTGACTCAAGGTCAAATGGATGTGACAGAATGTACTCCTGTGCAGGAACCAAACGCAGGAGCCAAAGGTGCTGGCGCTGTGTGGAAGTGTCCCAGAAAGTTGAGACAGACTGGGGGAGAAAGAAAGGAGGGCCAGCATTAAGCTATTGTTTAAAGGATCTTTGGGCTGGACCCCAGAGTAGTGGATGGGCCTGGGTTCCCCTCCCCCCGACACACACACTTGCCGCTGAAGAAGCGGCGAGGTTATGGACTGCTAAGCTACTGTAAGGAGCGGCTAGACTGTTCTGGAAGGAGTACTCCAGAAGGAGGGAACCCGGATAGTGATATGGCCGGAGGGCTGCGCCATGAAGCAGAGGCAGTGAGACCGGGACTGCAGTGGGTCTGCAGGTGGAGACAAGGACGGGAGAGCCGCCATCACCAGAGGGCACACCCACCGATAATTCCTGAAACGGCCAGCAGAAGGTGCCAGTGTGATGAGTGAGCCCACAACACCCTTTATTCACATCCTACACACTATTGCAAAAATCTTTGATCAAAAGTATACCTTGTAAAGTATCATTTGAAAACTCATACTTTCCTGATATGTATCATCCTGATAACATGTGTGTGGCAACCGTTCACGTGAAGTTAAAAGATTCCACTTTATGGTGTTATTAACACATGTTCCAAATTGAGGTTGGCAAACAGGTTTGTCTCAGACAAAGGAACGTATGCTTTGCTTAAGTTGCATTTAAGCAGCAAACAGAATCATGAAGAATGAAGAGAAACAAAGGAAGCTCAAACATAGACTATTTGTATCCTGAGACCCAGCTGCAAATGTTTTCAAGAGGGGGAGCGAAAGTATAAAAAGGCGGGACAAACACATCAAAGCACTCCTCTCATTTTGCCCATCAGTTCACTGAAACTGAAGGGATAAAGGAAGCATCTGTTGGACTGAGGGGGGGGTCTTGACCTCAGAAGTTTGGTAGGTAAGACTGCTGAAAGCATGCGGTGAGAAAACTTTGCTTTGAATTTAAGGTATTTTACTAATTTAGGTAACAATAATGATTTATTTTTATTTTTTCTTGTAACACTTTCTGACTTTTTATGCCTCATTACCTGTACTCACTTAAAATCTCTCTTTATAGTTAATAAACTCATTTAATTGTTTTATCTAATCTAGTGTGTTTAAATTCAAGTGTCTTGAAAACTTAATTTGGGATGGCAAGTTGTATGTGTGTATTATTTCTATTAAAGAAATAACTGACTTAATGTAACTTTTATTGTCCATGATAGGGCTGAGCAGAATGGGACATACATTTCTGGGGGGAAATTTAAGACAAAGGGTGTGTTGGGGGTCACCTTGCAGTATAACCAAAGCGGATGAGAGCCAGAATGTAACCTAAGTGTATCTGGCAGGCTGCAGTTACACACAGACACTCAGGGCTTGGCTACACTGGAGAGTTGCAGCGCTGGTGGTGGATTTATAGCGCTGCTACTCACTCACCGTCCACACTGGCAAGGCACATATAGCACTGTATATCCCTGGCTACAGCGCTGTATTCCTCAATGAAAGGAATAAAGACTATAGCGCTGCTGATGCAGCGTTGCCCCACCAGTGTGGCCACCAAAAGCGCTGTTATTGGCCTCCAGAGGTATTCGGAGATATTCCAGAATGCCTGTTCAGCCACTCTGCTCATCAGTTCAAAATCTACTGCCCTGGCCTCAGGTGACCAACCATCTGACCCACCCTTTAAATGCCCCGAGAATTTTAAAAATCCGCTTCCTGTTTGCTCAGCCAGGTGTGGAGTGCAATCAGTGAATCTTTTCAGGGGACCATGCCTCCACGCACCAAACTAGCCCCAGCATGGAGCAATGGCGAGTTGCTGGACCTCATCAGTGTTTGGGGGCAAGGTTGCTGTGCAGTCCCAGCTGCGCTCCAGCAGTAGGAATTACGGTACCTTTGGGCAGGTATCAAGGGCCATGATGGAAAAGGGCCATGACCAGGACACGCTGCAGTGCAGGGTTAAAGTGAAGGAGCTATGGAGTGCCTACTGCAAAGCCCGCCATGGAAACTGCCGCTCCGGTGCTGCCTCCACGATCTGCCGTTTCTACAAAGAGCTGGACACGATACTTGGGGGTGATCCCACCTCCACTCCAAGGACCACCATGGACACTTCACAGCGGGGGGGAGGAGGAGGAGGAGGAGGAAAGCGAGAGTGAGGGTACTGGGGTGGCGGAGATACCCCGGAGTTCCTGGAGGCATGCAGCCAGGAGCTCTTCTCAAGCCAGGAGGAAGGTAGCCAGTCGCAGCGACCGGTACTTGGTGGAGGACAAACAGAGGAGCAGGTTCCCGGTAAACGGCTTTTATTTTCAGGATGGAAATTTTTTGGGAGAGGAGGGAGGGTTAGGGCTGCATGCATGCATGCCTAGATGTGGAATAGCCCAATGATGTGGTCTATCACGTCACAGTAATCAGCCTTGGTAATCTCTTCAAAAGTCTCATCCAGAGCGTGGGCAATGTGCTTGTGCAGGTTTATTGGGAGAGCCACTGTGGTCCTTGTTCCAGTCGAGCTAACGTGTCCGTGCCACTGTGCCGCAAGGGTTAGGGGGACCATTGCTGCACACAGGCAAGCTCTACAGGGGCCAGGGCGGAATCCGCATTGCAGTAGAAGACCCTCCCGTGCTTCCCAGGTGATCCGCAGCAGCGAGATATCTTCCAGGATAAACTCCTGTGGAAAATGTTGGGAAAGTGTTCAGTGTACATGCCCCCTGCAGCTGTTTGCTTTCCCCAACGCACAATAACCCAGAGCACTGTACAGTCCTGAACCAATCAGTCCCCGTTACTTGCCATTTCGGGGCTCCCGTGGGTTTTGTGTGCTCTCTTGGGGATGGGAAAATTATGTGCCCTGCTTCAGTTCAGGGGAACTACTCTGTCTGGTATAATAATGCTGCCTCTGTTAAGTGTTGCATTTTGCCTTTACAGATGCAACCTTGAGATCTCGGCTGTTCGTGTTATCACCAGCTGAGAGACTACAAAACCTCCAGAAGAGGCCACGAAAAGCAAAGAAGACATGCTGCAAGAAGTGATGCACCAATTTCTCAAAGAGAATTAAAAAGCGCAGGAGTGGAGGGAGAGGGAAAGCAGGATCTGCAAGGAAAATGCAGCACAAAGGAAGCAATGCACGGAGTGGCTGATAAGCATCCTGGGCGCCTAAGGCGCCTCTATCCGGCGCTTGTAGCCATGCAGAGAGCACTACCGCCCCCCACCTCCCTGCCGCCCTCATCCCAAAGCTCTTTCCCTTGTCTGCCCCATGTCAGCCTCCACAGCCCCCTTCCCCAAATTTGGGTCTTAAACCCTGTACTCACAACCGCCTGAGAACTACAACCCTTACCCTCTGCTTCAACCCCAATCCTCCGATGCAGGTAGCCTCCTTGGTAGGCAGTATTGCAACATGGCATCCAGACAGGACATATCCCTGTGATTGATACGTTCCCCACCCACCCCTTGACCTTTCAGATTTCCAAAAAGTTGTGTGTCTTTCAATAAAGTGTTTTTCTTTTCCATAATGGATTTTTGGCTTTTGAAAACGTCTTCATTATTGCAGAAGTTTAAGATACTTAGCCAGGAAAGAAAAGGCACTGCAATCAGCTTAGGAAACACAGTTCCTATAATTGTACCATGCACATTCTCAGTGCAAGGCACAAACGTTACTGTTGGTTTTCAGCCTCAAATTCTCCTCCAAGGATCCTAATCCTTGCAGCCCTGTGCTTGAGACCCCTCTAGTGCCTTCTCTGGTGTGCAATTTCAGCTCCAGGCGTTGACCTCGGAGGTCATGCCTGACTGACATTCTTTACCTTCCCTCAAATTTATGGAGGGTACAGCACGCGATATAACGCATGGGATGATGCTTTGCCCCAAGTGCAGTTCCATAAGGTCGCCGAGCCTTTAAAGGCCAAAAGCACAACTCAACAGTCATGGCACGGCTCAGCCTGTAGTTGAACCTTCCTTGCTGCTGTCAAGGCTCCCTGTGTACGGTTTCATGAGCCGCATTAACGGGTAAGTTGGGTCTCCAAGGGATCATAATGGGCATTTCGATTCCCTTACTCTGCTTTCGGTCTGGGAAAAAGTCCGGCCTGCAGTTCTTGAACAGGCCAGTGTTCGAAATATGTGCATTCATGTACCTTTCCAGGCGCCAGCCTGGTTAATGTCAATGAAACCCACAGTGATCACAAGCGCCTGGAGAACCAATAGAGAATACCCTTTTCGATTATGTACTCGGATGTAGGGGGGTGGTGCCAGAATAGGCTTATGCGTCCATCTATCACCCCTCACAGTGAGGGAACCATTTGTGCAAAGCCATCCACATGTTCTGCACGTTCCCGGATACGTTCTTCTTAGGCAGGCTCGCGATTAATGGCCCTGCAAACATGCATCAACACCATTCCAACGGTCGACTTTCCCACTCCAAACTGGCTCGCGACCGATCAGTAGCTGTCTTGAGTTGCCAGCTTCCAGATTGCAATAGCCACCCGCTTCTCCACCGACAGGGCAGCTCTCAATCTCATGTCCTTGTGCTGCAGGGTGGGGGTCAGCTCCTCACACAGTCCCACGAAAGTGGCTTTTCTCATCCAAAAGTTCTGTAGCCACTGCTTGTCCTCCAAGACTTTCATGATGATGTGATCCCACCACTCAGTGCTTATTTCCCGAGCCCAAAAGCAGCATTCCACGCTGCTGAGCATGTCTGTGAATGCCACAAGCAATTTCGTGTCATACATATTATGGGACTCGCTATCATCATCGGACTCCTCACTGTCGCTTTGGATCTTAAGGAATAGCTCAACTGCCAAACGTGATGTGCTGGCGAGACTTGTCAGCATATTTCTCAGCAGTTCGGGGTCCATTTCCAGCAGACTGAAATGGAACACAGAATCATGCTGCACAGAAACCGTGGAAAGATGGCGCCAAATGTAGATGGGATTGCTGGGATGTGAAGCGATGGGAAGAGGTGCTCTGTGGGATAGCTGCCCATAATGCACCACTGCCAATACCGCTGCAAATGTGACCACACTGCAGCGCTGGTAGCTGTCAGTATGGCCACACTGCAGCGCTTTCCCTACGAAGACAGCTTTAACTCCCAGCACTGTACAGCTGCAAGTGTAGCCAAACTCTCAGGGTGTGGCTTGCATGCTGGAAGGCTGCTTGTGAGAGGCACAAGTGGAAATCTTTCAGCAAGGCAAGACTGCAGGGGAAGGGTAACACAGCTGCTCATTAGTCTAGATTGTATCCTGGTAAGTCAGAATGGGATTGTCATATTGTTGATGATATGGTTTGTAAGAGCAATAACATGCTCTTCATCCCTCTTCAGTGCAGAGACAAGGATTTGTCTGTAGGAGAGAGAGAGAGCCTGGAGCACTAGGCCTGGTGGAAGACCTGAGACCTGAACCATAGTCAGCAAAGTCAGGCCATGCCAGGAACCAAAATCAGGTCATGTATTAAAGCATATGCTTACATATTTACTGTCCAATACACGATCTTGGCAAAGGTATTGCTAATGTTACCAAAATACAGGCTTTCCTAAGAAATAACAGATATTGGGTACGTGTATGAACACATTCCAAAGAATCAGCCCAGGTACATCCTGACCTAACACAAAATAAGATGGTTTGACTGAAGCAATGAATAGGGATGTTTTGCCCAAGACACCTGGAGCAAGATACAAGAGGCGGTAACAAGCAGATGTCATGAAACACATAAGGGAATACCTAAGTTGTGTTCTATAAATGTCAAGGTACTTCTGTGTAATCCTTTGTGTGGTGTTGGGGACAGCAGAGATTCCTGATGCTGACTGAGCTGTTCCTTGCCACAGAGAACTCATGTCTTAGTATACCTGTAACCACAGAGCCAGGACACTAGTACTGTGCCATGAGGACAATAAACCCGTCTGAGTGCCTTTGTCACCAAACCGTACCTGTAGTCTTTCTTTACACTGAGGTCTGTGAATTAGCATGCTGTGCTATTGTAGCCCACAGACCTAACAGGGAGATATCTCTTTAAGAGATCTATTGGGGAGTGGGTAGGAGTGGGTTGTGTCTGGGTCATTGTTGCTAGGCAGATACACAATTAACGCTCCACAGCCAGAAGTTTCTGGAATTGGGTGTGGTAGTTTGGGGTATACTCATTAGATGCTCTGTTGCTGGGGTCAGACTCCATGAGGACAAGCAGTCATGGCAGCTGCTTTACGAAAGTCCATGTGCCCTGTGTGGGCTGAGAGAAGCTATGCCCAGGAGCAGAAAGGAGGCTGTTTTCACTAAGTCTGAAGCAGGTTAGTGATATTGTTAATCCTCCAACACGCAAGTTCTGGCAGATCCAATACCATGGTGATTAGAGCTCTATAAATATATGTAATAATAAAATAATTACAATATTAATAGTGATAATTTGCAGTATCTCAGAACATCTATACTATGAAGTTTAGCCGTATCTGAACATAGTTTTCAGTAACTGTGTTAGGTGAATTATGGCTGAACATAGTTTAACTATATGTATGGAGAAGAACAAACATTCAGCATTGTGTTAGCTAACCATGACTAAACCCTTACTATGAGCTCCATGATGAAAGCACAGTCTTGTAATCTGTGCAGTTTGTTCTGTTGATTGAAATGAGACAAGTTGTGAAGTGACTTACTCCTAACAAGAAGTGCAACAGAATCAGACCCATTGTGATTATAATTGACAGCATCCAGGATTTACCAACAAGATGAGCTGACCTCTCCCAAAATGAAGATCAAATCAAAGGGTAGGACATTTTTTATCAATTCTTCATTGCTAGAATGTAAATCATGTCTTCATTCTCCTGCTGTCACTGTTTGAGTTTCCCATGTTTATTGTGTAATTAATGGGAAGAAAAAAACAAAGGCAAAAAAATGTGTTCATGTGAGGGGTTGGATCACAGAAACTCCCTTGGGAGCTGCCGCCCGATATGCCAAGACTACTTCTACCCCTGCCTTCCCTGCCAGCTCAGGACTCCAGCACTCTGTCTTGCTGAGCCAGACACTCCCATCTGCTCCAACAAAGACCCAGGGTCTGAATTACTTGCCCCAAAATTGCAGGTTTATCTGAAAGCAGCTCACAGAAGTATGCTTGTCTTTAACACTCAGATGCCAAACTCCCAATGGGGTCTAAACCCTAATAAATCCATTTTACCCAGGTATAAAGCTTATGGCAAGGTAAACTCATAAATTGTTTCGCTCCTCTATAACATTGATAGCGGAGATAATGCATGTGTTTGCTTCCCCCATGGTATTACTACTCTCAAGTCAATTAATAAGTAAAAAGTGATTTATTAAATACAGAAGTAGGATTTAAGTGGTTCCAAGTAGTACAGACAGAACAAAGTAAGTCACAAGCACAATAAAATAACCGCAAATCTATGGTCTAATCCCAAACTGATTAACTAGATATCTCATACTTAGAGATGCTTCAGTAATTTTTTCCTCAGGACTGGACACCTTCCATGCCTGGGCACAATTCTTTCCCCTGGTAAAGCTCTTTCCACTCAGGTTGTAGCTAGGGGATTTTTCATTGATGGCTCCTCTCCTCACTTTGTTTCTGTCCACCCATTTAATGATCTTGTTGCAAAAGACAGTAGGAATCTTTTGTCCCTCGGTCTTCCACTCCCTCACTGGAAAAGCACCAGGTTAAAAGATGGATTCCATGTTCATGTGACATGATCACATGTCATTATAAACCTCAACAGATTCATTCGCCCAGCCTAAGTTTACAGGAAGGCTGGCCCTGCAAACAGAAGTTCCCCATCCCAGGTTTTCAAATTGTTTTTCCTTGGTTTGATGAAAAAGGATACGCCCGGTTAAGATTCCAGTTTACAGAGTAGCAGCCTAGTGTAGTCCTGGTATCCAACAAAAAGAACAGGAGTATTTTGGCCACCTTAGAGACAACACATATATGTGAGCATAGCTTCGTGCTTCTAACAAGCCACTTCATTGGATGCATACAACTATGAACATATGGTGAGGAAATATAATTACTTACATCAGAGAAACATGAAAAGGTGGGAGTTGCGCCAACCAACTCTCAAGAGCCTAATTCAATTAGATGAACTTGTTGTCCAACAGGAGAAAAAAACATTCTGTTAGTATTTAATCAGATATCCCATTTAAGGACAGGTTATATAAATACTTAACTTGAGGGAAAATAGATTCCATGTGTGTAATTGGCTCAGCCATTCCCAGTCTCTAATTTAAGCCTAAATGCATAGTGATCTAGTTTGTATTTCAATTCAAGTTCAGCCAGGTTCTCTCTTGGAATCTGTTTTGAAAAGCTTTTTCTGTTGCAAAATTCGCACCTAAAAATTTGTTAAATCACTATATGTTCCATCTCTATGCATACTGATAAGTGGGCTGTAGCCCATGAAGCTTACTGCTCAATAAATTGTAGTCTCTAAGGTGCCACAAGTATTCCTGTTCTTCTTCAGATTCCAAACCACCATTAATGGCCCACACTTTGCATATATTATAATAGGGCCTCAGAGTTATATCTCATCTTTCTAGTGTGTCAAATACAAGAGATACCTTTATGCAAATAGGATGACCACACTCCGAAGACAATAAGCTTTGTAATGATACCTTTACAGAGAACCTTTTGCATGAAGCATATTCCAAGTATTTCCAGCGAAGATACGGAGGTGTTAGTACCATGAGACCTCATCTGGAATACGTGTGCAGTTCTGGTCTCCCATGTTTAAGAAGGATGATTCAAACTGAACAGGTTCAGAGACAGGCTACTAGGATGATCTGAGGAATGGAAAACCTGTCTTATGAAAGGAGACTCAAAGAGCTTAGCTTGTTTAGCCTAACCAAAAGAAGGCTGAAGCAGATATGATTGCTCTTTAAATATATCAGAGGATTAAATATTAGGGGAGGAGAGGAATTATTTAAGCTTAATACCTGTCATAAACAGATAGTTAAGGGTTAATGCGTCGTTTACCTGTTAAAGTAGGTTAAGAAAGTTCACCAGGCCTAGCTGACACCCCTGACCAGAGGCCAATGAGGAACAAGATTTTTAAGGAAGGAGAAATTTTCCCTTGTTTAGATTTTCAGTTTCAATGGCATGAAAAAGATCAAAGGAACCAGCCTCTTATACAGTAGTAAGTTTTAGAAAGGAATAAATAGGTTATGTTATTTCTTGTAACCTATCTGTGCAATTAAGGTAGAATCAAATTGGATTTGGGTATTTTCATTGTGTACTAATAGTTTTTGCCAGGGAAACATCCTCTGTGTTTTCAATCTGTTGTTGTGAGAGTAGCTGGTATGCTAATCTCTCCAGAGGGTTTTCTTTACCTTTCTTTTCTTTAATTAAAGCCTTTTTCTTAATATCTGATTGATTTTCCTTGGTTTGAGATCCAAGGGGATTGGATCTGGATCCACCAGGAGCTGGTGGGAGAAAAGAGGGGGGATGGATTAATTTCTCTTTGTTTTTAAGATCCAAGGGGTTTTGGATCTGTGTTCACAGGAAATTGGTGAAAGTTTCTCAAAGGCTACCCAAGGAGAGAGTGCTTGTAAATGGTGGCAGCCAGACCAGATCTAAGCTGGTATTGAGCTTAGAGCTTCTCATGCAGGTCCCCCACATCTGTACCCTAAGTTAAGAGTGGGGAAGGATCTTGACATTACCAACATGGACACAAGAACAAATGGATTATAACTGGACACTGGAAGTTTAAGACTTGAAATTAGATGAAGGTTTTAACCAATAGAAGAGTGAAGTTCTGGAACAGCCTTCCCAAGGGACTTAGTGGGGGCAAAAGACATATCTGGCTTTAAGACTAAGCTTGATAAGTTTATGGAGGGGTGGTCATGATGGGATAGCTTAATTCTCGGCAATAATTTGGCAACTGATCTTTATCAGCAGGTAAGTATGCCCAGTGTCTGTGATGGGATGTTAGATGGGATGGGTCTGAGTTATACTACGAGAATTCTTTCCTGGGTGCTGGCTGGTGAGTCTTGCCCACATGATCAGGGTTTAACTGAATCACCATATTGGGGTTGGGAAGGAATTTTCCTCCAGGAAGATTGGGAAGAGGCCGTGGAGGTTTTTTGCCTTCTCTGCAGCATGGGGCGCAGGTCACTTGCTGGAGGATTCTCTGCACCTTGAGGTCTTCAAACCACAGTTTGAGACTTCAATAACTCAGATATAGGTTAGAGGGTTGTTATAGAAGTGGTGGGTGAAATTTTGTGGCCTGCATTGTGCGGAGATCAGACTACAGTTTCATAACGGTTCCTCTGACCTTAAAGTCTATGAGTCTAGATTATTCACTCATTATCAATTTTTTATAAAAATCATTAAATGCTGCAATGTCACAGTTCACATTTCCACTAAGCGTAACTGAACTGGAGCTGAAAGTAATTGCTTTATTCAGGAAATACAGACTTTTCAAAGGACATCAAACAGGAAATGTTTAGCTGTAACTGGTATTGAATAGGTGCAATTGTACTGAATTAGTGCATTATCAGTGAGTGCCTACAATTTTTTTCTATTAGATGAGATTTGCTGTTATGCAAGTGACTGTTAAATTGGCTTTCACAATGAAATAAAACTGCTCCAGTGAAACCACAGCAGCAGCTCAGCGTCTCACACATGCAGACACCCACCTCAACATGTTAACTTCAAAATGTCAGTGGGACCATTTAAAAGCTATAATTGTTAAGCCAGAGCACTTAAAATTAGACACTCGCATGGAATCCAGGCATTCTTACTAAATAGTGAATCTGGCCCTAAATGTTAAATAAGAAAATAGATTTTCTACATCATATATTCAGATCGTTAGAAATATCATATATTAAATATAACTACCTCACTAATCTTCACATTCCACAATTAGTGCGCAGCTTTGTCAGGAGTCTTTCCCCATTCCCACAAAATCTTTAGTAGGGGTCTCAGTCTGTTGAATGAAATTAAGATTATTCCCTTGCTTTACACTACCACACAGTACAGTACGGTAACTACAAGATCAAAGCTTAAGTAATCAGAACCCTGGAATATTTGGAGTAGCTGCTCTAATATCTCCAGACTTTCAGCTAATAGGGAGTAAAAGTGTTACAATGACCTTATTCAAGTACATTTAGGGCTTGATCCCAAGCTCACTGAATCACTCTCCCTTCCTTGTGTAGGTTGTGCAAGGATGTGCAGACTGACACTATACTGCAGACACCTTATGGCATTAAGGTAACTCAGTTCAGTAAAGTTTAAATCATATTGATTTAGGTTTAATATCTTTTGGGTACATTGTATTAAAAATATTGCTGTGTCCATTCTTTTGTGGAATTGTATGTAACTGCACCAGGAGCACGTGGGTGCTAATATAATTCCACAGGTCATGAGCCCTTTGTAGCCACTTGGAGAGGTTGCCACATATTAGTTCAAACTGGATTCTCTACAGACCAACAGTCAATGAAAGGATGTATGGATAAATACCTTAATTTTAAACAGGATCCCTGATCCACAGAGGGCCCAAGCCTTAGGGAGCTTGGAAGCTGGCTGCTGAACTTCCCGTGATCCTGGGCTGGCGGGACTAACCTGTATAGACGTGGGGCATTGCCAGAAAATCGAGGCAGGAGCGGCGCGAGGGTTTTTGGCACACTAGGCAGGGGTCTTCCCGCTCCTGGTCGTGGTGAATTCTGCGGCAGGGGGTCCTTCACACTCCAGGTCTTCGCGCGGCAATTCTGCGGCGTGTCTCTGGAATGAGTGAAGGAGCGCCGCGCAGAATTGCTGCGAAGACCCGGAGCAGGAAGGACCCCCCGCCGATTGCCGCCGAAAGTGGCAAAATGCCCGCCCATCCATCCAACCTAGCACGCCACCTCGCCTAAATGAAGACCGCCCTGATTCGAGGGATGTAATATTCCCTTCTCTATCAACATTGGTTAGGCCTCATCTGGAGTACTGTGTCCCGTTTTGGGCCTCACACTAATAGAGGATATGGAAAAATTGGAAAGAGTCCAGCGGAGGGCCACAAAATGATTAGGGGGCTGGAGCACATGACTTATGGAAAAGGCTGAGGGAACTTGGATTGTATAGTCTGCAGAAGAGAAGAATGAGGGGGATTGATAGCTGCTTTCTGCTACCTGAAAGGGGGTTCCAAAGCGAATGGATCTAGACTCTTCTCAGTGGTAGCCTGATGACAGACAGGATAATGGTCTCAATTGCAGTGGGGAGTTTAAGTTGATTTAGGAAAAACTTTTGCACTCAAGAGTGGTGAAGCAACTGGATCGGGTTCCTAGGAGTGGTGTGAATCTCCTTCCTTAGACGTTTTTAAGGTCAGGCTTGACAAGCCTTGTCTGGGATGATTTAGTTGGGAACTGGTCCCGCTTTGAGCAGGGGTTGGACTAGATGCCTCCTGAGGTCCCTTCCAACCCTGATATTCTATGATTCTAATCCTGGCTTGTACACTAAGACAGCTTGGCAAGATCTTCAGCTGGTATGATTTGGTGAAGTTTCATTGCTTCAGTGGCTCTATATCAAGTTACATCAGCTAGGAATCCAGCCTCTTCATCTTTTGTCATTTCAATTCTAGTTAAAAATTTGAACAAACAGGTTGCTGAAGGAACTGTGAACTTCCAGAGAATAGCTTCAAACACATTTAGACTGGGAATCTAAACGAGCACTGGTAAAGTGCACAAACGGAGGGAGAAGGAGCAGCTGTGTTTCCCATTCAGCACAAAGCTCTCACTTAGTCCTTTGGTACTGGAGTAACCTGAATATTGTTCTGGTTTGATAAAGTAACAGTTCCACATAGTCCAGTTGCCTGGGTGTAAGATAGACTGGAATCCCCGGGACGGTCTGTGACTCCATAGTAGGCACTTATAATGCTTAGAGTCACATTGTAGGTTTTGGAACTAATTATAGAACACAGCCAGTTTGGATCTCTGCTCTGCGTCCTTGACAGCCTGCCCTAAGGTTGATACTCATGGTCATGAGCCACTCCAGGCAGGTGACAGTGCCAAATTTAATACTTCATTTGTTTAAGCACAACTCAAGCTGTAGAACTCGTGATGTTAGCTCTGGAGGCTCCAGTTCAATCTGTGGACCTAACCAAGATTGCAGTTTGCTATAAAATGGAAGCTGATCTGGGATTCAAACTGCTGACCGAGATTTGTGAGACCAGCTTGCTCTGTTCAGGGAAGTATATACCCACCTTCAGTGTGAGTGACACATACCCCCTGTGTGCCCAACCCACAGAGCATGTGAGTGTGTTACACGCTGCCAGCTGGAGTTATTTTCTTACTCAGGCTTTAGCTCTAGACACCACAGCTCAATCCCCAGTCACCGAGATGGTGATCTCTTCCTCTCCATCCCTCTTTTGTCTCTGTATGAGCCTCATTGATTGTATTTTGTTTGAATTTACATTGCAAGCTCTTTGGGACAAATGTGTTTTTTTTTCCATAAACACACCCAGTACACAATAACTTCATATTTTTTACAGAATTTATTCATATTTTGCACTAAAACCTCTGAAATCAACTCTTATCAACCAGATGGGAACGACAGTTATTCAGTATGGTGGGAGTGCTCTGGTTGGCTGGAGAAGATTCCGTTTGGGGTCTCTGCCCTGCTTCTTGACAGTCTGCGTGTGTTTTATCACCTGAAACTGCAGCCCCTCAGTCTGAATGGTAACACAGAAATTGAAGTGATTTCTCTTTGTCTTTGGAAACATCCCAGGATGTGTGTCTCGGATGCTGTGATCCTCAGGCTTCAGCTAATTAGCTCTCTTCATACAAATCAGCGATATTGTGTGTACAATTATCGGAGGAGGCTTCTCCTGCTCTCAGAAGTACACAGGATCTCTCCAGGCTCTTTCTTTTTACTTGGAAACCTGGGTTGGAAAGCTACATTTAACACTCAGCCATGCCATTTTTGTAAAATCACAAACAGTGTCATTGCATTTGCTGCCTAAATATTGGATTAACTAGTCTACCAATTAATTTCACTTCTCAGAATAACATGTCCTGCAAGATGAGCTATGAAAAGCATTTCTTTGTGATTTGGAATTTTTTTGGGGTGAGATTGTTAATTTAGCTGAGATGGTCTTTGTTTTCTATTTACTGCAGTGTTGTACAATTTAATGTTCAGGGCTAGGAGGGTGTTCTCTTCTTTTCCTCATTAAGTGTAATGGTGAATCACCCTTAGTCAATGTTTCAGCTTTGAAATGTCCCATTTTAGAATATTGTGAATGTCTATATTCATTTGTACTTTGACAGAGTTACACCTACCACTGTTAATGTTATTCAATTGTTTTTATATGTTTATGGTTTAATTCAACACATCCAAATGGCACCACTCTTCCTGCGAGAATTGTAAAAGTAAAAATACAAACAACTCTATTGTTCATAGCAATGCCAGAGTGTAAATTCTGTAAGAAATGCACAAGGATGTAAACACAAGTGAACAACTTCTAGATCTGCCAGAGACTTACAGGTCAGTGGAATAAGCTGTGCCATCCTCCCACACCAGCTTGTAGCAGCTCCTTACGGAATAGTCCAATCCAGTGAAAACACACCAGACTGTTTATGAAATCCTGTTTGGGAACAAGACTACAATCATTTACATCAATCCCCATTGGTAGGTGTATGGATACCAGGGATGAGAATAAGGTTGATGTGTCCAAACAGGACCAGTGTTTCGTAATGCCCATACGTTGCCAATCACACCCATTTTTCCTAAAATTCAGCCATAGATTTTATGGATTTTTGCCCAATTTAATCGGCACTGTCCTCATGGGAAGCATCACAGCTACTCTGGCTAGAACGAACCTGATGAGGATCCCTGAGAACAAGTCAACATCAGCCAGAAGTATCACTAATGAGAGAGATGAGGAGTTCTCTTCCCAAGCAGCACAGAGACTAACCTAACAGCATTTCCAGCCTCTGTTAAAGAGAGACAAAGCTTGATTTTATTCTCAGATTCATTTCATTGACTTCAGTGGAGGAAGTCCTGATTCATGATGGAGTGAGAGGAGACTCAGACCCTAAGAAAGGACTCTGTGCCTTCCTCATGCTATACACTCCCTTTAATCACTCCTGAAGTCAGTGATAAAATTTGCATTGACTCCTTCTCTGGTGCCCAAAATTTGCCCAGTGTCTCGTGGGGACACAACTCTGAATACAACACAAGCAGTTTAGAGGGTCATTTTACCCTGCCAGTGTTATTTTTCATTTTATACCCATATCCCACTTCACCACCAGATGGATACTGGGCAAGTATAGTTTGGAAAATACAGGAAAATAAGGCAAAGGGTAAATTCCCTACCAGTTCTTCCTTGTTCTCTATCCTCAGCAGTCTGGAGCCCTGAGACGAGCAGTATTCTCTACTCTTCTGCCAGGAACTCCTTTCATGTGTAAAATGGTAACACGTCCCTCTATACTGTATCCAGCCCTCAGGGCAAGAGCTGCATTTATCTCCTTGAAAAAGAGAGCAATACAGAACTGGCATATTTCTTTATTGATGAGTGTGATGCAGTTTGATACTGAATGTCACCATGTACTAGCTAGTGTGTATATTTCTCACTGGGAATGTAGTGTTTGTCTTGCAGGCTAGAATGAAGCTGATGTTGGTGCCTGAAAAAATAACCTGGTGTATGGGATACTTGAGTCAAGGCTCTTTTCTGAATCAGGCAGAGCAAAGACTTAACCCTGATTCTCCCTCATCCCACGTGAGACTCCTCAACAACAAGCTATTGGCTGCTCTGGGGTTTCTCTGTTTTTTTCATGGAAAACTTTGAAAGGTCTTGGTTTATCCCAACATGAAATGAGAAAATTTTGAATTCTCAAAAGTGCTCATGGGACAGGAAACGTGTTTCCCATCCAGCTCCATTCAGATCACAATGAACAAGAAAGGTAATGAGAGCAATTGTGCAGGAGCTAGCAACAGTGAGATGCCTTTCTGAACAACTTGCTTCTGTTGCAGATGAGTCATCATCATCATGGCCTAGTTTTCAAAGTGATAGCAACAATGATGTTGACTAGGATGAAAATATGATATCCCATCTAGCGCAGTGTTAGTGCTGTGGGAGGGAAGTGCATGAGGGTCTCTATGTGCAGCAGCCTATTTGTCTGTTGCATTTTTCAAAATCTCTCTGTTTATCAGTGTCTTTCCCTTGTACTGTTGAGAGATGCAAGTTGGGAAGGAGCCGCCCAGGTTCCCTTACTTTGAAGCTAGTGAGACAGGGATCATTGATTATGTCCACTATTAAGGACACCATATTTTTGCTAAGATTTGTTTGTGTCTTTCCATGTAATTAATATTTAGATGAGGCCCTTGTACATTTTTTGCACAGGGGCAGAAGTACCTTTTGTTGTTAATATGGACAAGAAGAGCTGGATTCTGATTAAGCCACGATATTACCATAAAGGATATAACAAAAGAGTGAGCTCTGATCGATACCTTCCCTTTTCACAGCTTTTGAGAGTTCTGTGTTATTGGCTTGGAGAACATCTCTTTGTTGCGTGCAGTTTTTCAGGGTTTCCTCCAACTGGGTGAAGTTTTTCAGAATAGCCTGTTTCTCGATAAGTTCCTCTTTCTGTCTTCTCACTTGAAGGGAAGCCTGGAGAACTTAAATCCACATCCCAAAAAATCAGTTAAAACAAAATTCAATAAACTTATATAAATTGTTTGCCTTTTGCATTATAAGGATGCTAACAGTGATTGTGACAGTTGTCATTATGGCTTACATACTGGGGATTGAACTGAAGACCTTGTGAGCTAAAAAGCATGAACTGATACAATTTGAGTGCAAAGACCTGGTCTACCCTGGAAGGATAGATCAACATAGATACAGTAGTCAGGAGTGTGAAAGAAACATTACCCCAAATTATGTAATTATACCAACTTAACCCCAGCACAGATACAGCTTAGTCTTAAATCAGAAGGACTCGTAGGACCACCTCTCTCCCTAGGATTCAGAACTGCAGCAGCAATACAAGACGTAGCTTCAAAGTGGTGTCTATACAGATATTCGTAAAGCATTAGTGCAACCCCTGCTAGCCTTAGCGTACGTCTACGCTACCCATCAAATTGGCGGTTAGTGATCTATCAGGGATCGATTTATCATGTCTCATCTAGATGATAAATCGATCCCTGAACACACTCCCCGTCGACTCCGGAACTCCACCAGGATGAGAGGCGGAAGCAGAGTCGATGGGGGAGCCGCAGACGTTGATCCCACGCCATGAAGACAGGCGGTAAGTCAGTCTAAGATACATGGACTTCAGCTATGCTATTCTAGTGTAGCTGAATTTGCGTATCTTAGATCGTTTCCCCGCCCTCGCCCCATTGTAGACCAGGCCTGAGTCTGTTGACCTGGGCTAAAAGGTTTGCTCCTGCTCATTCCAAACTGCTGTGTAGACACACTCTTAAAGGCACCTCAGCTTCTCACATGTTTTACTGGGAAAATTCAAATCTGAATACCAATTGTTTTTCACAAAGTAATGCAGACTATGACAGGGCCTCACACATGCATTTACACATATCACTCAAATACTTATTAGACTATCCCTTCTAAATGTTATAATGGTTCAGATAATGGTTTGTTGCCTTCTTGGCAAATACTTACACTTGGCACCCAAAACCCCTGCAGTTACCAGCAAAGCCAGGCAGAGGAGCCCCAGAATCATTGAAAGGAGCCATGGTGAAGATGGAGGAGAGTCTAACAGAGATAAGAGAGAAAATGAAAGATGACTGGATCTCTGGTATCAGGTCAGAGCTCTCAGCCACACCAGTCTACCAAAGCCAGAACTAACCTGTATGGAGCTAAACCAATCCAATAATAATAGCTATTGAATACGTGCTCAATAAATCTCGTGTGAATTGAGAAGACGTGGAGAAAACAGTCTCTCCTGGTGAAGTCCAGATCTGTCACATCCCAATTTCTGCCCAGGCATTGGCACAGTGTGGTCCTAAGCGAGCTCCCATTAACATGCCATTTCCTTCCACAGTAGACAAAATTCTAATTTTATTGTTCCTTAAACATGAGGCCACAGGCAGCCACTACACCAGGAGGAGGATGTTTGACTATGAACACTTTGATAAAAGAAAGTAAGGAGCCAGAAGCTCATACTGCATAACACCTTTCCTCTCTGCAGTTGTAGGTCTTTGTTGCCTCTGCTGCTTTGAAGGAGTGTGAAACTTCAGATCAGAGTAGGTTATTTCCTGCTCACTGGTTTCTGGATGGAAAGACAGCTCTATGAAATTGTCATCGCAGTAGGTGGGAACATAACTTCATAGATGTTAAGGCTAGAAGACGAGTTAAGGCTAGAAGAAACCGACATATGAACATCAGGTCTTGAGTTGTCCTGCGTAATGTAACACAGACCATAGAACCATGACCACTGTATAATTTCCTATTTCCCAAGACTAATAACTTTGGTTGTGAATTGGGCCATATCCTTTTAGAAAGAGAATAAATCTTCATTTAAAGACTCCAAATGGTGGAGAATTATCACATTCCTGGTTACCTGTTTCCACTGGTAATTACACACATTGTTTAAATTGTGTCAGATTTCCAATTTGACCTTTATCAGAGTCATCCAATAGAAGCAGAAACAATAGCATGTGACTTAGGTGACAGACATCACATTGATCCAATAGTGAAGTATGAAACAGCCTCTGTGAAACTTCTTGAAGCAATAGCCACTGCAAATAGTTGAGCGCTACTCCAAGCTTGGACAATAAATATACTATACACTGAATAATATTCATTAGAGAAACCCATCTTTTAAAAATTGAAGCCTGTTCTTTAGATAAGTCATGAACAGAACAAGGGTGAATTTCTCTGAGAATCAGATTCAGTTGTGGACTTCGGGAACTATGGAATAGCTACGGGATAGCTACCCACAGTGCAACGCTTCAGAAATCGACGCTCGCCTCAGTACATGGATGCACACCACCGAATTATTGTGCTTTTAGCATGCATATAGGTTCTTTTATTGTTTTAAAATATGTTTTCTCTTTAATGCTTTTTTCACTAAGAATAAATACAGTTTGCTTGGTGAAGGTTGGTTGGTACCTGGACCACACTGTTCTAGCCCTTGTAAAAGAGTTAACTGCAGGTGCTGGTCCCTGATCAGACCTGCTGGAAAATCACAATTAGGTGCAGAGGTACTGCAAGCCTATCCCCCCAGAAGACTAGATGTGATCTCTGCCTCAAGAGATGTGACATCTGGGAAGCCGAAATCTTCAGTGGGTGCCCTCAAGGAAGAGCTAGAGGAAGGTCAAAGATGTAGTTAAGCCTGGAACCTCCAGTCAGACAGCCCCTGCGCTGTTGAGGAGGATTAAAGGCCCAAGGAAGCAGAGCAGTCAATGGGAGCAGAGGAAAACCTTCCCATAGGTGGGACCCTCCTTCCAGATGGTGCTGGGGTTGCCTCTCACACTGAGGTTACCTCTTCGGGGGAGGGAACTCCAGTTGCTAGGAAAAGGCAGGTGTTAGTAATGGGAGATTCAATAATTAGAAACGTAGATAGCTGGGTTTGTGATGACCGAGAGAACCGTATGGTGACTTGTCTGCTTGGTGCGAAGATTGCAGGTCTCTCGAGGCATCTAGACAGACATGTGTAGTGCTGGGGAGAAGCCGGTGGTCTTGGTATATGTAGGTACCAATGACATAGGGAAGGGTAGGAGAGATGTCCTGGAAGCCAAATTTAGGCTGCTAAGGAAGAGACTGAAATCCAGGACCTCTATGGTAGCATTCTTAGAAATGCTTCCAGTTCCACGTGCAGGGCCAAGTAGGCAGGCAGAGCTTCAGAGTCTCAATGTGTGGATGAGATGATGGTGTAGAGAGGAGGGGTTTACATTCATTAGGAACTGGGGAAACTTTTGGGATGAGGGAGCCTATACAGAAGAGATGGGCTCCACCTAAACCAAAGTGGAACCAAACTCTGGCACTAAACATTAAAAAGGTTGTGGAGCAGTTTTTAAACTAGGAGATGGGGGAAAGCCGACTGCTGCAGAGGAGCACGTGGTTCGGACACAGACTTCTCTCAGGGGAGAGTCTAATGATGGAGAATCTCCAGGTTATAGTCAGGAGGAGAGGATGGAAGAGGATAATGTAAGGGTCAGATCAGATGATAAACAGTCACATAAAAAAGAATCTGACACACCAGAAAAGGGGCAGACAAATAAACAGGACAAGTTTTTAAAGTGCTTGTACACAAATGCTAGAAGTCTAAATAATAAGATGGGTGAACTAGAGTGCCTTGTGATAAAGGAGGATATTGATATAATAGGCATCACAGAAACCTGGTGGACTGAGAGCAATCAATGGGACACAATCATTCCGGGGTACAAAATATATCAGAAGGACAGAACAGGTCATGGGTGCAGGGGGGGAGTGCACTATATATGTGAAAGAAAATGTAGATTCAAATGAAGTAAAAATCTTAAGTGAATCCACATGTTCCATAGAATCTCTATGGATAGAAATTTCATGCTCTAATAAAAATATAACATTAGGGATCTATTATCGACCACCTGACCAGGACAGTAATAGTGATGATGATGAAATGCTAAGGGAAATTAGAGAGGCTATCAAAATTAAGAACCCAATAATAGTGGGGGATTTCAATTATCCCCATATTGACTGGGAACATTTCACTTCAGGACGAAATGCAGAGATAAAATTTCTCGATACTTTAAATGACTGCTTCATGGAGCAGCTGGTACGGGAACCCAAGGGGAGAGGCAACTCTAGATTTAATCCTGAGTGAGTGAGCAGCAGGAGCTGGTCCAAGAGGTAACTATACAGGACCGCTTGGAAATAGTGACCATAATATACAAAGCATTCAACATCCCTGTGGTGGGAAGAACATCTCAACAGCCCCAACACTGTGGCATTTAATTTCAAAAAAGGGGAACTATGCAAAAATGAGGGGGTTAGTTAAACAAAAGTTAAAAGGTACAGTGACTAAAGTGAAATCCCTGCAAGTTGCATGGGCCCTTTTTAAAGACACCATAATAGAGGCCCAACTTCAATGTATACCCCAAATTAAAAAACACAGTAAAAGAACTAAAAAAGAGCCACGTGGCTTAACAACCATGTAAAAGAAGCAGTGAGAGATAAAAAGACTTCCTTTAAAAAGTGGAAGTCAAATCCTAGTGAGGCAAATAGAAAGGAGCATAAACACTGCCAGCTTAAGTGCAAGAGTGTAATAAGAAAAGCCAAAGAGGAGTTTGAAGAACGGCTAGCCAAAAACTCCAAAGGTAATAACAAAATGTTTTTTTAAGTACATCAGAAGCAGGAAGCCTGCTAAACAACCAGTGGGGGCCCCTTGACGATCGAGATACAAAAGGAGCGCTTAAAGACGATAAAGTCATTGCGGAGAAACTAAATGGATTCTTTGCTTCAGTCTTCACGGCTGAGGATGTTAGGGAGATTCCCAAACCTGAGCTGGCTTTTGTAGGTGACAAATCTGAGGAACTGTCACAGATTGAAGTGTCACTAGAGGAGGTTTTGGAATTAATTGATAAACTCAACATTAACAAGTCACGGGACCAGATGGCATTCACCCAAGAGTTCTGAAAGAACTCAAATATGAAGTTTGGAACTATTTAACTAAGGTTTGTAACCTGTCCTTTAAATCGGCTTCTGTACCCATGACTGGGAAGTTAGCTAATGTAACGCCAATATTTAAAAAGGGCTCTAGAGGTGATCCCGGCAATTACAGACTGGTAAGTCTAACGTCGGTACCGGGCAAATTAGTCGAAACAATAGTTAAGAATAAAATTGTCAGACACATAGAAAAACATAAACTGTTGAGCAATAGTCAACATGGTTTCTGTAAAGGGAAATCGTGTCTTACTAATCTATTAGAGTTCTTTGAAGGGGTCAACAAACATGTGGACAAGGGGATCCAGTGGACATAGTGTACTTAGATTTCCAGAAAGCTTTGACAAGGTCCCTCACCAAAGGCTCTTACGTAAATTAAGCTGTCATGGGATAAAAGGGAAGGTCCTTTCATGGATTGAGAACTGGTTAAAAGACAGGGAACAAAGGGTAGGAATTAATGGTAAATTCTCAGAATGGAGAGGGGTAACTAGTGGTGTTCCCCAAAAGGTCAGTCCTAGGACCAATCCTATTCAATTTATTCATAAATGATCTGGAGAAAGGGGTAAACAGTGAGGTGGCAAAGTTTGCAGATGATACTAAACTGCTCAAGATAGTTAAGACCAAAGCAGACTGTGAAGAACTTCAAAAAGATCTCACAAAACTAAGTGATTGGGCAACAAAATGGCAAATGAAATTTAATGTGGATAAATGTAAAGTAATGCACATTGGAAAAAATAACCCCAACTATACATACAATATGATGGGGGCTAATTTAGCTACAACAAATCAGGAAAAAGATCTTGGAGTCATCGTGGATAGTTCTCTGAAGATGTCCACACAGTGTGCAGAGGCGGTCAAAAAAGCAAACAGGATGTTAGGAATCATTAAAAAGGGGATAGAGAATAAGACTGAGAATATATTATTGCCCTTATAAATCCATGGTATGCCCACATCTTGAATACTGTGTACAGATGTGGTCTCCCTCACCTCAAAAAAGATATATTGGCACTAGAAAAGGTTCAGAAAAGGGCAACTAAAATGATTAGGGGTTTGGAGAGGGTCCCATATGAGGAAAGATTAAAGAGGCTAGGACTCTTTCAGCTTGGAAAAAGAGGAGACTAAGGGGGATATGATAGAGGTATATAAAATCATGAGTGATGTGGAGAAAGTGGATAAGGAAAAGTTATTTACTTATTCCCATAATACAAGAACTAGGGTCCACACAAATGAAATTAATAGGCAGCAGGTTTAAACAAATAAAAGGAAGTTCTTCTTCACGCAGCGCACAGTCAACTTGTGGAACTCCTTACATGAAGGAGGTTGTGAAGCTGGGACTATAACAGTGTTTAAAAGAGAACTGGATAAATTCATGGTGGTTAAGTCCATAAATGGCTATTAGCCAGGATGGGTAAGGAATGGTGTCCCTAGCCTCTGTTTGTCAGAGGATGGAGATGGATGGCAGGAGAGAGATCACTTGATCATTGCCTGTTAGGTTCACACCCTCTGGGGCACCTGGCATTGGCCACTGTCGGTAGACAGATACTGGGCTAGATGGACCTTTGGTCTGACCCAGTACGGCCGTTCACCTGTCAACAGGCAAACTAGTCTCTTCCCTCATAAAGGGCCAGTACTACCCGCCTGTGACACAAGGGTTTTATTAACTTCATAATAAAATAATTGTTGTTTCCAGGGCTTTTTGTAAGGCACAAAAGCCAACTCCTTCCCATACCTGGGGGGCTGCTTTGTATCACACACAGACTGACAAAGCTAACAAAATAGTTTTTTACATTGGCATTTTGAGAAAAAAAACTCTGACACAGATTCTTGTATTTGTAGTATAAAGTTCAAGAAGCGGAGTTGAGTGGGGCCAAAAGCATAATGTTAGACATAGATTCAGGAGATTATAAATATACAGTACCTATGATCCTGGTGTGCTTTGGTCTTTGTTTTCTCTTCTGCTCTGCAGGAGAATGAAATCTGAGGTCCTTATAGGTCACTGACTGCTCACTCATTTCTGGTGAGTTGGCCTATCTGCCATCAAATGGGTAGTATGTTCTGTGGCCTTTGTTAATGTGGGATTAAGTTCGAGAGCAAGTAGAGCCTCATCACCTGAGCCAACTGAACAGCTGTTCCTGTACTTGGCTCCTGTTCATCGTGATCCTCTTACCGCAAAAGCTAGAAAGCTCATTTACTCGAAATACAAATCCAATGTTCATCACTCAGTTCACTCAATTACCGATCTCTGAATTTCTATCCAATAACAAGACACTCCATCTCATCCCGGTGGGTGATGATTTGGCTCACATATACACACTTTTGGCTTACATATACACACCTGGCTGGTCTTGAAATGGTCTGTCTCTGGGCATGAAGCCATCAGCCGCAGGACATTTCAACTACTACAGAAAGATGCAGCATGTCTCCTCAGCAACACAGGCTGCTGCAAGCACCTCACACCAGTCCTCCACTCACTGTAATGGCTCCCTATAGAATGCCAGGTCAAATTCAAGATCTCAGTCCCTATCTTTATGGTGCTCGGTGCTGGCCCCACAATACCAAAGAGATTGCCTACAGCTCCAGAATCCGGCCATGTGACCAACAACTCTGCTTTTTTGGCACAATGGAACTTTGTACCACAAGGACAAACTTGTCTATATAGGAGATGGAGCTTTTTCGGGGCCAGTCTGGGATCATGGAGCAAACTTTCACGGGAACTAAGAACCACCTCAGATATCACCGTCTTCTGCTACAAGTGCAGGGGGCACTTTGTCTTGGCTAACGTAAACATATAATACAGAACACATATAATTTATTTTAAAAGAAAACAACCTCACCCCCTCCAAACTACACTTTTCACTCAATTCCCCCCAATGCAGGGAGAAGAAAAGTACAAACTGTGATAGATGTTAGTCACCTCCCTTAGCGCACCTCTGAAAGGTACTCAGATATATGGTGATGAGGGCTGCATAAGAATGTGAAGGATAGAGTACTCTCCTTCTGATACTGGTAACTGCCTGTATTTATACAAAAAAAAATGTAAATATTATAGAATGATGCAGTTCAATTTTGGTGCGCTACATAAATCACCAAAAAGGCAACTTTGACTTAAAATTGATACGAGAAAACTTGGTCCAAGGTAAAAAAATTCTGCAAAATTTGAAGTGCTTTGAAACAAGTTACTGGTCAGATTTCTACCCTAAAAATCTCTCTTTTCATTACAGTTCAGATACTTTTGTAGACATTTTCTTTTTGCCATGTAATTAAAAAAATATAAATAAATACAACTTAATTTACTAGACTCTCCTAGAGATCACTTAACTGCTGGCAATTGCTGCTCATTTAAAATAAAACAGTTGATAGCCCATTTCTTTGCAAGGGAAGAGCTCACAGTGAAACCTGATTACTGAGGACTTATGTCAATCAGGGAAAAGAAATTTTTCACTAAAAGTCACACAAAGGGAAATGCTAAATTCCCCAGAGTTTGCTGATAGAGCCAGCTGAAGATTTTCCATCATAAATTTTTTGTAATGATAAATTGTGGGGTTGATCGAACATAAACATTTGAGAGAAGGATCTGCTTTTCTTTTCTTTTTTTTAGGAAGAAAACTCAAAATCCAATCCTCAAAATTTTCATCCATGCACAGAAAATTTTGGGCAAAAAACTGACAAAACACAAAACCAATAGTACATTAAACATTTTCAGACAAAAACTAAACATGTTTTGGTTTTTCCATTAATAGTCAAAACTTTCCATGGAAAAAATCCCACTTTCCAAACTGGTCTATTTGTGGGGATTTCTCCTCTTTTGCAGAATGTCCCCTCCCCATTCTCCACATAAGCTTCCTGTTCTAGTCCATTCTCCCCTTCCATCTATCACTTCAGCACTGGATCTCTGATACCTATAGGAAGGAAGACATGCTCCTTGCATGTCAGAGGAAATATGAACATGGGAAGGGAACCTGAAGAAAGCAGGAGGAACTGATGGGGAGAGAAATCAAAACAGCACTCCCCATTCTGTAGTCCTAGTGAGATCTGAGACCTGTAGCAAAGGAGAACACTTAGGAAGCCTTCTGAAAATCACTGGATCCACTTTCAAGCTTCTGCATTTCCTGGGGTTCCTGAGTGTGATGTTTGTTTTATTTGAGGTTAGTTTAATTCTAATGTTCTTGAAAGGCTATATACATACTGTGTCCCTGCAATTTTAACTTCACTTTAACAAAATTCTTGTGTGAAACTGAATATACTTTGGTTACCTCCATGTTTACTCAAAGGATGTTGAAGAACAAGCAACTAAAACACTTTTTTATTGTTATTGAAAAAGGTAAACTAGATGTTTTAAACCCCATATTTTACTGTATAAATCCTTGTGCATCTTCATGGAATGTTAAAGAACCTACTTATAGCTTGACTCATGTCAGAAGAAGCCAGGAAGAGATAGTTACAAGGAGATGACAAGTACAGTCATGGTACTGTATATCAGAGGACAGCCTTCTAGCACTCTAGCTTTCTCCTTAAAATACTTTGTGTAAATTTCAGAGCCTCTAAATCTATGAATATATCAATTAATTAAAGGAAATTCAGATAAAATTTAACAAAAGAACTGACTGATGAGGAAAGATTAAGGGCTTTATGTAAGAACTGCAGAAAAATCCTAACTCCCATGGAACTTAATGAAAGTTGTGTGTTGTTTAACAATCACTAAGGGGCCTATCATCACTGAGAAAAGAAAGAAAGTAAAATCACTAGAGATGGCATGGATGCTACTTAAACAATAATAGAGTCTCAGAGAACACACATACTATTAAACGAAAAAATGAACATAAAGGCAAGGAATAAGCCAATATGGCTACAAGTAGGCATTCAACAGGCAATTCAAGCCAAGAGAGTTACTTCAAAATTTTGGAAATCTGACTTACTGAGGCAATAAAGAGGATCATAAATTACAGCAAGGAATAAGTAAGCTTAAAATAGAAGAATCAAAATGCCATTTGGAAGAGCAAATAGCTAAAGGGTATAAAACAAACAAGAGATTCTTTAAGTTCTAGCAAACGCAGAAAAGCCTATAAAAGAATCTGTGGGTCTGCTGAATAATCAGCAGTTATATGGGAGTTGATTAAGAATGAGAAATGATTTCTTTGCATCAGTCTTCACCCCAGAGGATGTGAGGGGGAAATTACTACCCTCACCTGCCATTTTCTGGTAACAGAGATTGACTGTGAGAAGAAGGTACTGGGGCCACCTAATTATTTATAAATCAGTAAGTCACCATCTCAGAGTTCTGAAGGAGCCCAGGTATGATTACCTGAGGACGCTGCTAACGACGATATGTGTCTCATTAAAAACAGACAATTTGAGGGTAGTAAATATTGCACCTATATTTGAAAAAGGCTTTAGGGGAGCTCCGGAAAATATAGATCAGCAAGCTTATATCGGTAGGTGGTAAATTGTTGTAAAGATATTTAAAACAATAACAAAATTGGGAGATCATGATATGATATGATCTAACGCAGCACAGATTCTGCAAGATAATCGTGTTTCATGAATCTTTTAGAATTCTTAAGAGAACCAGCTGGCAAATCTCTGTAGACTTTAGAAAAGGCCTTGAGAAGGTCCTACAGAAGAGGTTAAGTAGTCATGGGGTGAGAGGCACAATGTAGTAATGGATCAAAAACTGGGTGCAAGGCAAAAAGCAGAGTAGAAGGAAATAGTCACTTTTCATCTCAGAAAAAGGTTAACATTAGGGGCCTCAAGGTTTCCTACAAGATCTCATGTTGTATAATGTGGCTTAAGTCAGTTAAATCCTGAAAAATTTAAAACTGGACTGGACACAGCCTTATAAGATAGACTGCAGAGAACAGTTCTTCACTGAAGGGTGATAAGACATCTTAATTCTATGTCTTTCCATCTTCCTTTTCTATATGTCATTAAACAGTGCTCATTCAGAACAATTATTTATAGATATCCTTTGCACTTGGCCCCCTAAGAGGCACCAGCTGGAAGGTAGGAAACAAAAATCTGCTTCCACAGTTGTCCATTGCATATAAATTGCATAGAATTGTAGTGTTAGTAACCAGTCTTGTATATTGCAGATCTCCTTCATTGCCTGCTGACTTCATAAGGATTTCAAAGCAGATTAAGGGTCATTCACCGTCTCCCAGAATCCAGTCACTAGTATCCGTAGTTCTGTAATCTTTTAGAATTTGATTTAAGTCATTTTTAATGGCCATGCTAGAGTTCAGTGAATCATAGACTCATAGACATTTGAGGTGTAAAAGATACCACAATCTAGCTGTAATTCATTTAGGGTAATATTTTCAAAAGTGACTTTGTCATTGAAAGTCAATGAGAGTTAGGCTCCTAGATTCCTAAGTCACAATGAATATTTAACTTAGACTCTTGAAGTCACTTATGACCAGATTTTCAAAAGGTATGTAGGCACCTAAAGAAGTAGATAGGCACCTAATAGGATTTTGAAAAGCACCCAGGCACATAATACTCATGGAAGTTAGGTGCCTAGGTGCTTTTCAAAATCCTATTAGATGCCTACCTACTTGTATAGATGGCTTCGGAAAAATGTTACCCCAAGTCTATTCCTTTGCCCAATGTAAGATTATCTCTATGGTATGAGAGGAAGGATTAAAATAACATTAATATAAGAAAAAAAAACCGTAAGGGCAAAAAAGCAATTAGTTAAAAAGAAAGTAGGCAAGGGCAAATGGAGAGCAAAACCAGACAAAAAGTCAAGACTTACAAACCCCATGAAAACACAGAGATAAATAGGGAAATCTTAGAAAGGAACCAATATTACAGAAGAAAGGAGTGCAGGAAAAGAAACATGACACTTGAACACTTCTCTCTTTCCCTCCTCTCTAATTAGACTACATGGGCTACAGGGCAAGGAAATCTCTTTTTCTCTCTGGAATCTTTCCTGCACATCAGTGATTTTATATAAATAATAAATAGTGATTAAATTTTGACAATTCTTGTTCAAAATTAAAACAAATGAGGGTTTTTTTTTATTTTTCATATTTCCCCCTCTCCCATTTTCCAATCACCTATAAAGTTTCAATTACATTCAAAATTTTGCAAAACAAAAACAAAACTTTCCACAAAAATATTTGTCTCCCTTTTGGGGACCAGGTCTAGTACCTATATCTATATAGGATAGGGCCTGATCCTACAAAGTACAATGCATGGAAGGACTGCTGTGCTTGCAAGGAGCTCCATTAAAATTATCTGGGCTGTGCCAGGGTTGCGGCAGTCACCCATACATTATACATTGCAGTATCTTAGCCACCGAGTCCAATTCTGCAACAAGCTGAGCACCCTCAACTCCCATTGACTTCATCACCTCACAGTGCTTGGTCATATTTCCACGTGCTTTCTCCCATGTTGTTTGATACTGTTTAGCCTCAGTCTGTAAGAGGGGGGAAATGTCACCTCAGACATTAAATAAATATTAGACTATAATTGCAAGACTTCCCAATGCAGTTTGTATTAAATTTTATCCAAGGAAAAAATAATGTAATGTACACACACATATATATCTATAGATATCTTTCATTATAGCCACTGCTATTCATCTCCTAAATTAGAGGACGGGTAAGGGAGATAATCTATAGCAATTACCTTAGTAAGAAGGAAAGCCCCTGGAGAAAAACTGGTATTACCTTTGTTTGTGTTAGAAGGTTTACAAGCCAGGTTTTGAATCTTCTACTTGCCTTGTCTTTGCCCACAGAGAGAGAGAAATGGGCAGTGTGATATCACCATTCGAGTGTCCTGTTATGAGAGGGACAGCACCAGCCAAGAGAGGGATAATTATTTGTTCTGCAGTGTTCCGGCTGAAACCGCACAGGAAGCCCTCTTGTAGCTGATTAGAAGAGGCACGGCCCTTGTCCAAAAGCACTGAGAACAAAGAGACTTTCCTCTTCTGATGACTGAACCAGCACTGAAAACACCTATTGTTTTAACTTCAAAAGCTACTTGGTGTTACTGAAATTCTGAAGCTCAGTAACTTTCAGAACAAATACTCAACTGAAGTCCAAACACATACCCTCCTTGCTTTAGTTCTTGGATGGGACCTTTCATGTTTAGTCTCCAAAGCCATAGATGTCAACAGAAGGATTCCCACTGATTTCAGCGGTCTTTGGTTTGGGGCCCAAACAGGACTCACCACCATCAACATCAGAATTCTTGGTTTCAGCATCTTCCACCCCACAAGCAGCTTCCTATTTGGCAGTCAAGCATGGAAAGTGAGAAGATGGAAGCAACCTTTAGCTTGGCTGAAGGTAGATTCTGGGTATACTGGCCTATATAAGTGACATTGCATCAAGTCAGGAATCCAGCCTTTTCATATTTAGCCCTTAGAAGGGAAAAGACACAAGAAGAACTTTGGATGAAAGCCTTTCATTTTTGACATTTTTTGAGTCTCTAGTGGTATGGATAGTGGTCTCGCTACATCTCTCAGCTCTGAGAATGTGCAAGAAAATGCAAAAACAGATGTTCACATCTGGAAAAGGGGCAGTGATAGGTGGTGGTGGTGGTGATCATGATGATGATGATGATGATGACTGGATTTAATATTGCTAACTGTGTCAGAGCCCTGTACGAGACACAGACATAGACATAAAGAAACAAACCCTTTGCCTGAGGGGTGCTCACCAGCTAAACTCAAATGAGACATAGAACACACAGGAAGGCCCAGAGGAAGTCTTATCTTGGAGATTTGGAGACGTTTTCTGTGGGGAAAACAGTGAATCAAATTCTGCCCTCGCTTATAACGTTGGGGCGCAAGTGAGTATATTTCCACGCATGTCCGTGATATTTAGCTCAGTCCTCCAGGGAAGGTGTCTATAAGAGCTGACTAGCTTCATTACACAATACACACTTCTAGTCATAGCTGCAAGAAAAGGTAGCAGACACAAAAGCAATGAACATAAAATTTTAGGCTCTTCCCAATATTTTCTGTTTTGCAAAAAATCAAACGTTTGTTTACTGGAAAAGAACCCTGAAAATGCAGCTTGAACCTTGAGGTTAGTAGCTGTTTCCATTGCAAGTACTTATAACTATGAAACGGAAAGCGCTAATCTCAACCCAATGCCTTGCAAAGAAAAACCATTTGCTTTTAAAAAACAGCAACAACAGCTTAGCTCAAGCTACCTTGAGGTGTGAACTTGAACATTTAACTGGACTATTTTAAGGCTACAAGATACTAAGAAATGAAATCTTTCAAATGAACATTTTGGTCATGTCCAGGCACCTTTAAAACAACTAAGTCTGCATTAAATCAAACCCAATGGGTCAATCCATCCTTAGTGGAGGAGTTAAGAGAGGAATTAGACCTATATATGGCTAATTCTGTCAGCTGCCACAACGGAGAAACAGTCTAGCTTCATCCAGTTTGGAATCTCCCACTTCAGGTAGATGAAGGCTGCTATCAAATCCCCCTTACCTTCTCTTCTGCAAACTAAGCCCAGTTCCCTCACTCTCTCCGCATAAGTCATGTGGCCAAGCCCCCTAATCATTTTCATTGCCTCCACTGGACTCTCTCCAATTTGTCCACATCCTTTCTGTAGTGGGGGGCCCACAAACTGGACGCTACTCCAGATGTGCCCTCACAAGTCTGAATAGAGGGAATATTCACTTCCCGCGATCTGCTGGCAATGCTCCTACTAATGCAGCCCAATATGCATAGCCTTCTTGACAAGAAGGGCACACTGTTGATTCATATCCCAGCTTCTTGTCTACGTAATCCCCAGATCCTTTTTCTGCAGAACTGCCACTTAGCCAATCAGTCTCCAGCTTGTAGCAGTATGGGATTTCCATCCATCCAGGACCTGCACTATCCTTGTTGAACCTCATCAGATTTTTTTTGGCCCAATCCTCCATGTCTAGGTCACTGTGAACCTATCCCTACCCTCCTCTTATCTACCTCTCCCCCAACTTAATATCATCCATGAACTTGCGAGGGTGCAAATCCATCCTGATCATCTAGATCATTAATAAAGATGTTGAACAAAACCGCCCCAGGGCTGACCCCTGGGAACACTCTGCTTACTGGCTGTCAAGTAAACACCAAGTCATTGATCACTACCAGTTGAGCCTGAGATCTACCAGGTTTCTATTCCACTTTATTAATTCATTCATCCAATCCATACTTCTTAACTTGCTTGCAAGAATACTGTAGGGACCGTATCAAAAGCTTTGCTAAAATCAAGGTATATCACGTCCACCGCTTTCCGCATATCCACAGAGCCAGTTATCTCATCATAGAAGGCAATCAGGTTGGTCAGCCATGACTTGCCCTTCGTGAATCCATGTTGACTGTTCCTGTTCACCTTCCTCTCCTCCAGTCCTTCAAAATGGATTCCTTGAGGACCTGGTCCATAATTTTCTGTGAACAGAGGTGAGGCTGACCAGTCTGTAGTTCCCCAGATTCTCCTTCTTCCCTTTTTTAAAGATGGGCACTATATTTTCCTTTTCCCAGTTGTCCGGGATCTTCCCCAATTACCACAAGTTTTCAAAGATAATAGCCAATGACTCTGCAATCACATTAGCCATCAGTCCCCGCTGCAGCCATGGCAACTGACAGCTCCAGTCCTTGCTGCAGCGGCAGGGGTTAAAGCTGAAAAAGTGACGGATGTTCATTAAAATAGGTGCATTACCACCTATTGCATCATTGATGCAATGATGATTGATGATGATAAGAGCTGGCTATGTGTCTTTCCATCACTGTATCTGGAGGAATACAGCAGGTTCATTCCCCAACTAAGTTACTATGCCAATATTGTTATGTACGGTTTATGTGTGAAGCCATAACTATTTACAACTCATATGACTAATAAGATAATATATTTCAGTGGGTCTTTCTTGCCCCATAATTGCTGTGACAGTTATCCCTTATAAGTGTCCCAAGTTTTTATATGCTTAGTTCTGAGACTATCTGGAGTTCTATGGACATAGGGGCACTCAGAATGATTAAATACAGTCTAACACAAAGAATTCCTGAACAGGGTTACTTATTGCTCAAGAAATAGTGTTCTGAGCTTTAGAACTGAACATACTCTTTGTTAATATCCTAAAGATTCTAAAGAATAATTAATATATAAATGAATCAAACATATAGATGGTAAAGGACTAGAAGGGTCAATATTAACTAACAGATACTACATATAACTAGCTACAAATAAATTTAGGCTGGAAATTAGGTTTCTAACCATCAGAAGGGTGAAATTCTAGAACAGCCTTCCAGTAGAAGCAATAGGAGCAAACAACTTGACAGAACAAGAAGCAATGGTCTCAAGTTGCAGTGCGGGAGGTCTAGGTTGGGTATTAGGAAACACTGTTTCAGTAGGAGGGTGGTGAAGCACTAGAATGGGTTACCTAGGGAGGTGGTAGAATTTCCATCCTTAGAGGTTTTTAAGGCCTGGCGTGACAAAGCCTTGACTGGGATGATTTAGTTGATGTTGGTCCTGCTTTGAGCAGGGAATTGAACTAGATCACCTCCTGAGGTCTCTTCCAACCCTATGATTCTATGATTCTATGAACTTAACTGCTTTGAAGATAGAGCTTGATTTATTTATGAACACAATTATATGAATGTGGGGAAGGGGTATTGTCTGTGGCAGGAGGCAACTGGATTTGATAACCCAAGAGGTCCCTTCCAGTCCTATGTTTATAATCATTTCACAGATTTTCTTTCTATTAGAGCTGATAGACTATTTATTGATTTGTTAAAGGCTACTACAGTGGGAAAAGTTTAAGAAAATATTCAGTCAAACACAAATTTAGAAACATAATAGTACAATTGGTTTTAAAAGTCCATTTCTGTTCCTGTGATGTTATTAAAGATTGCCTCAATGCTGGCAGTTATTGCTTCAGCTGTTGCCAGCTGACAAGGGCTACCACTCCTTCTGCTTACATCACATTTTGAAAACAGGGGCAGGGTGTTACTTAGTAAAAAGGCCAGGAAATCTTCTGGTGGTGGGAGGAGAAAGGGGAAATGAGAATGGAAGGGCTCACATTTCTGGCAACTACCTTCATCCTCAATAGAGTTAGTATTGCCTGTGGACATCATGCAAGTTACACTAGTTCAATTATAATCATTCGTGCCTAACACACATACTAGAACTGAATTGCATAAAGCTGTTCAAAACAGTTCTTTTCTGAGCTACAAATAGACTAAAAAGCTGCTTCTTCTGTTTTTTTGACCAAGTGTGAGTCTTCAATAGGGCTTAGAGGCTGGGGTTTTCAAAGAGCTGAGGGCTTGTCTAGACACAGAAGTCACACCAGTATAAGATTTGTCAGTACATTGCTACCAAAAAAATATTTTGGCGTGCATTCCCACTGTGTAGCATCTGTGTTTGTGCCCACACAGAATCATGTTAATGTCCCTAAAACCAAGGTGTACTGTGGGTTCGTATCCCAGTGTCCTCTAAATCACTTGAACATTCACTGTATTATAGCATTTTTTTCAGTGAATTGTTGGATACCCACAATGCCTTCTAGAATACCTGCTGGTGTGATAGGAAATTGTGGATGCGTGGAATCAGCTGCCCAAAATTCCTTCTGACCTATCCATGGTTCACCTCTTTCGTGCCTTCTCTGAACTGCACACTTTAAACATATTGGAGGAGAAAAGGAATGCTGCACTCCTGTCAGCCAGGATGGAACATATAATCCTGTCCTACTGGACAGGACACAGGAGGCAGGTAAACTCAACAGAGGACTTAAAGGCAGAGGGTGAGCACCTGTTCCTTGAGCAACTACATACAGTCAAGAAGTGAGTAGCTATCTCAATAGGGAAATTTGCAACCCTATTCTGATTACCCACTAACTGGTAGCAATTTGGCATTGGGGAGTTAGGCACTTTTAGACTCCTTTGACAATCCCATACTGTACAAATAGAAGGCTTGCTGCCACTCTGACCATGAAGATGGGAGTTGACTGATATCTTTGTGCATGTTCAGTGAATTGGGGAATTAGGGCCACAGATTTTTTACAATAAAACCTGAATATGAGAAGATCTTTTTTCCTATTTATCACCAAAATCAACTTGAAATATTAAGAGTTGGTTGTCTAATTCTAAGTAAAGTTGTGCAAAAATTTTGAGAATTCGTTGTTATTTAACAATTCACAAAAGTTTCCAGTATACTTCCAGCTCTTAATCGTTTTTTGCAAACATGTTTAATATTTGTTTGGTAAAATTGTACTATATCTATAAGGAGCACACTTTAGCCATATTCTTAACACTTGTATAGTGCTGCCTATTGTGTTCTGGGCTGACAATTTAACTCTCCTTGTTAATATGGTTAAGGAACTTAGTTTTATTTTCTGATAATACAAAAAAAAATCTAATATACAGAACAAAATTCCACCCTGGTGTCATTCCTCTGGAGTCAGAAGACACCAGTGAATTGAATTGGTTAACATTTTTTTACCAAAATATATTTCCAATGGAAAATGTAGTTTCATCAAAATTGAAATTTTCTATGGAAAATATAAATTTTGACACTTTTTTTATTTTCCTGATCTGAAAATAGAAGTCATTCATTTCAAATCATCATTTGCAAACTCAAAGAAATTTTGGCAAAAAGTCAATTTTTCCCACTGGAAAAATCAAAACAAGAAAATTATTATTTCAAATCACCTCTCCATATGAAATTAAACATTTTGGTTTAAAATGTCAAGTCAAAATGAATTTTTTCATTTTGTTTTGACAAATTATTTGATTTTTGGAAAATAAACAATTTCAGCTTAGTGGTTTTGAGGATTATTTTGGGTAGATAATTTTGTCTCTGCATACCACTTTGTCCCACTGGACAAAGGGCATGGGATAAGTAAGAAAGTGTGTGAAAGTGGTGGAAAACCCTATTTTTCATACTTTTGTACAGTTTTCAAAGTGGAAGAAGTTGAAAACTCTAAGAAATGTTTACAAGTAAGTAAATAAAGTTGAAGAAATAAAAAGGGGGAAAATTTAAACCCCAAAATGGAAAACTGAATTGAAAGCTTATGATAAATTTAAACAAAATGAAAAGTTTTGTTACAAAATGTCATTTTGAAACAACTTGAAGGAACTCTATTGCTTCAATTTAAAATAAAAATTCACACTGAAAACTTGACATTATTTCAGGCCAAAAATGTCAAATGGTGAGTTTCCCTGTTAAGTTTACTGTTGGAAAAAGTTTGGTATTATGATCAGCTCTGTCAGTGCCCAATGAGGATCCTTTTTTATTTACTATATAGAACTGGTGAAGCTTCTTCTCTCTGAGGATCTCAATGTGCTTTATGAATGTCATTTGATTTATCCTGTCACAGCAAACCTAAGAATTCAGTATTATTGTCTGTGTAACGGGACACTTGGAGGGCCGAGTAGCCCAGTAGTTGGAATGGTTTACTTCTAGCCCCCTGCTTGAGATGCCTCAGTCTTTAAGGCAGAAAGTAGAGTAGGGGGATCAGGGCTACCACTCCACTGGGTTCCAGCCCAGAGCCCTGTCTGAGTCCATCCCTGAGTAGCTGACCTCCCAGCAGGGAATCTACATCCACTGCCCTGTGTTAATTCCTACCCATGTCCTTTCAGTTTGGGGTGTGGCCTCCACAGCCCAAGTCACTCTGGTGGCTTGTCTCCAGTGGCCTGGACTTAGACTAAGGGTTCTCAAGACAAATTTTTGTGTGGCTGTGAGTGCGCCCACCAACTCTTGCTGGTGGCTACTCTCACACTTTTCCCTAAAATACTTAATTAGTTTTAGGAAAAACAAATAAATTTACACAATATACACAGCCAAATCATAGTAATTTATTTATTGCTAACTAGGAAGACTGCTGTGAAAAGTGATGGACTAACTAGCTAGCAGTAAACAAACATACAAGTATCACTTTTCACAGCAAACTTACTCGGCCCCAGTAAGCCTGGGGACAAATTAAGACCTGGATGGGGAGTCAGGGTAGGCAGCAGGAGCCAGAGATGATGGGGGCGGGGGGGCCTGGAGGAAACAGTGAGAGGCCAGAGCCTGAAGCCCCTTGACTGGGGGCTAGGGATGGAGCCCAAAGTTGCACAGCTAGAGCCCAGGGCCAGCTCCTGGGCAGCCAGAGCTGGAAGCCCTGCGGCAGGACTCTACCACCCCAGGGCTGAAGCTCAAAACCTGAGCCCCACCACCCCTGGGAAAGTGAGGAAGTCACCAGCTGCCTGCTCCTCCAGCATTGTGCCCCTCTGTCTCCAGAGGGGTGAGGGAGCAGGGCTCAATCCCTGCTTCCAGCCCCAGCACCCAACACCAAGGGGATTCATCTAAAAACAACAGGGAAGGGGAGGGGCTGCTGCTTTGCCCCGCCTCCCATCACAACCCAGGAGGCTGTGGCCACAATAAAAGTCCCTGGTAGCTGCATGTGGCCATGGTGGCCACATTTGAGAAATGCTGGCTTAGATGCTGAACATTGTGAGAGGGGTGTGGCTTATGACACACCCCTCTCCTTGGTACCTCCCACTGGTTAGTTTAGGTAGCTCTCTGCCTGGCATACTGGCTTTTGTGGATTGCATTTCTAAGGCACCTATATCTCTCCATTCATTGTATAAGGAACCTAGGCATCTAACTCAGGATTTGTAGATCACATTGCTGTTCCAAAAAAAACAATGAGTCCTTGTGGCACCTTAGAGACTAACAAATTTATTTGAGCATAAGCTTTTGTGGGCTAAAACCCACTTCATCAGATGCATGGAGTGAAAAATACAGTAGGCAGGTATATATATATAGCACATGAAAAGATGGGAGTTGCCTTACCAAGTGGCGTTTCAGTGCTAACGAGGCCAATTCAATCTGGGTGTATGTGGCCTATTCCCAACAGTTAACAAGAAGGGGTGAATATCAACAGTAATTTGTTCCAGTAATTTTCCAGGTGCCTAAAAGTTAGGTGTCAGAAAGTGCAGCGTTGCAACATATAAGTTCCTTTATGGATCCTGACCTAAATAATTTACTGTGTGGCCTTTGTTATTATTGATAATGTTCATATGTTTAACAGAGCTGTTCAAAATATTTCCACTGAACCTTTTACGATGGAAAATTTGTTTTTTAATAAAATGAATATTTTTGAGAAAACTGTGTGGTTTCTTTCAAAATTTTTGTGGTTTTTTCTGTAGGAAAACCAAAAAAGCTGAACAATATTAATTTTTAACCAAAAACCAAAAATATGGAGGGTTTTGGCCAAAAACCTTTCATTTTATTGCAGTTTCTAGTCACACATTTTTTGGTTTTCAGTTTTTCAACAAAAAGTCAAAATTATCTGCAAAAAACGTCAAAAAAATATTTATAAATTATAAAATTCTTCCTTAACTTCAGGCTATTTTCTAGGAAGTTTCTGGGCCTTTTTGCAAACCATTACTTATTTTGCTTCAAATACTTAAAAAACAACGAGCATGTATAATTCCTCCAGTTCTCTTTGTTTCTCAAATTTGCCCTCATTTTGAGAAATGTCATTTTCAGTCTTTCACATAGCCTTTGTAAGCTTCCCAAGGCCCTGTCAAACTTTAGAAGCAGCAGCAAAGAGCCAGGTGCACCAGTTCCTGTGACTTGCCGGCTACTATTGGTGGTTTCTTCCCCAATTTGCGGCAATCACAGCCGCCTTGACTGGGCTTTTGACCAAGGACAGCCCCCGGCAGGTAGTTTGGACCCAGGAATGCCACGACGCATTCCAGATGCTCAAAGAAAGTCTTTGCAGTGAACGGGTCCTATATAGCCCCGATTTTGATTAGGGGTTCATCCTCCAGATGGATGCCTTGGAGGTAGGACTGGGGGCTATCCTGTCCCAAGAAGTGGATGGGGAAGAACACCCAGTCTTATACATTAGCCAGAAGTTGTTTCCCCTGGAAAAGAACTACGCAGTGGTGGAGAAGGAGGCCCTTGCTGTAAAGTGGCTTGTGATGACTTGCATTACTATATCCTTGGAGTCCCATTCACGTTGATCACCAACCATGCTGCACTCCAGTGGTTGGCTCGACTGAAGGATAATAATATGAGAATTCAGCGTTGGTACCTGGCGCTACAGCCCTATACTTTTACTGTTCACCATGGGAGGAGGGGGATGTAGTGAGGCAGCCTGATTCCCAGGTGCCTCGGAGGGGAAAGAGCCCCTCTGATCGCCAAAGTGGGTGGAGCCAGTGGAGCTTGCACCCATGCCCCAGAGATCAGGGCACAGGACAGGAACTACAAAAGCCAAACCCCAGAGCTCACTAGAGCCCCAGCCACCAGAGAAGCCAGATGCCTGTGGCCTAGCTCCCAGTGGGGAGACTCTGGCAGTCCGCGACTGACCCAAGGACTGGCCAGACCTGCCGAGGCCTGATACCGACCAGAACCTGGAGAAGCTGTTAAGCCTGCCTCTGGCAAGCTACCCAGAGGAGCTGCCAAGCCTACCACTAGCCAAGTACCCCGAGGAGCCCATGTTGCTTGATTCCATGCAGGACCCCATCCAGACGCAGGTACCTCTAGAGGGAGAGGCAGGAAGTAGCCCGGGGGCAGCCGACCCTAGTCTGGCTGGAGCACACCCAGAGCCAACGTCAATGTGTTGTGGCCAGGACCCCCAGTGACACTGCTAGGGCCCCAGATTGGGACAGAGAGGAGTGGGAGGGCCTGTGTCCCCCCTGCCACCCAACCCGTGGGTGGCAGACTCCCCCTCTCCCTGGCCTTTGGAGGCTTGGGTTTACTATCACTGGTCACCCCTGCTTGAGGGCCTGAGCTCCTGACTGTTTGCTGGCCTACCCTGACCTAGGGCCCAGGCCTGTTCCTGTTTACTCAGCCCCTGCCTGAGGGCCTGAGGGCTGGGGCTCCTGACTGTTTTTGCTGCCCAGCCAGGCTAATTCCCTGATTCACTGGGCCTAAGTAATGAGGCAGCTTGGTTCCCAGCCACCCCGGAGGGGGACAAGCCCCAGCCAAACCCCTCTATATAAGGATATCGTGAAGCTTAACAATCTTTATTAAAATCTCTTTGTTCCAAATTGTGAATTGCACTTTTTTCTTAAGAATGGTCCCCCAAATGTGTATAGATATTAACGCTAGTGCTATCACAGCTTTATGGTGATGAGTTATCCTCAGGAGCATTGAATCTCATGGGATGCTGAGCACCTCATCTTGCCAGAGCAGAAATTGTCTCTTACATGGGTTGTGGTTTTTAAAGGCCAGGGCAGAATAAGCCTCCCCTGACCAAGGCCCTACCCATGTTCCTCCTGGAGGCCCCACCCTTCCGCTCCTTCTACCCTGAAGCCAGCCCAGCAACAGGCTCAGCTCCAGCCAGTGGTCTAGAGATGTTACTTCTGTACATTTCAGGAGTTATCTGTGTCTCAAGGAGACAGCCACTATAGTTGAGACTGTGGTGTAGACCATTATATTTATTGTAGTTAAAAACTAGTAAGGGGCTACGATTTTTGCCCCCAGTGGCTCGGAGCTGCAGGGTCCCACCGTGTCCCGCAGAGGTAGGGAGCTGTGGGTAACCCCACCTCCTGATGCAGTGAAGCCCTGAGCTCCCAGGAACCATGCATGGCGGGGGTACCTTACATGTCCTGGTAGTTGGTGGGTGGGAGGGGGATTCTTTCAGCTGCCCACAGACACAGACAGCAGGGGGACCCCCACAGCTTCCCAGTCCCCCTGGGCAGTAGGGGAACTCCCTCAGCTCCTGGCTGCTGTGGGCAGCAGAGGGATCCCTGCAGCTCCCTGCCACCAGTGGAGGGGGACCCTGAAGCTCTGATTTTGTCACGAATATTTTTAATAAAAGTCAGGGACAGCTCACAGACTTCCATGAATTTTTCTTTATTACCTGTGACATGTCTGTGACTTTTACTAAAAATATCTGTGACAAAATCTTAGCCTTAATAATTAGACATCAAAGTATGGGTCAAGTGAGCCATGGTTTTGTCACGATAGTGGCGTAAAATGTTTATTTCACTTGTTTGTACAGTTAATGGAGGAAATGCATCATACAGATGGTAGGTACTCCACAGATAGCTACATAAAAGAGCTGCATCTCACTTTACCTGTTTTATACTGGTGTATCTCAACTAAATTCAGTAGCTTTACTCCAGATTTACATTGGTGTAAGTGAGATCAGACTCAATCCCAAAATATTTGATGTTTTATCTTAGGCCTTGTCCACACTACAAAGTTGGGTTGACATATGCCACATTAGATCGAGTTAATAATGTATGTGTTGTGACAAAGTTCCTCCTCCACCTTGGTGGGTCCTGCGCTTATTGGCGGATTTGTTCACCTCAGTGATCTTCCCTTCTTGTGGAACCCACAGTCTGAGTCAGTCCTCGTGGTCTATCAGCGTTTGATTTTGTTGGGTTGTGGGAACCCAGCCCGCCCTCTACTCCGAGTTCCATCCAAGGCCCTGTGGATCGCAGCTGTCTATAGTGCCTCCTGTAACAGTTGCAGGACAGCTACAATCCCTGGGCTACTTCTCCCATGGCCTCCTTCAACACCTCGTCTTTCTCCTCACCAACAGGACCTTCCTCCTGGGGTGTTCTGACAAGGTTGTCTCTTCAATCCTCCCACAGTATACTCTTCATTCTGAGCTCCTTGCATTCTTGTCCACTCTTCACACCGCTCCTTCATCCTCTGGCTCCTCCCTGCCTGACTGGAGTGACTCCTTTTTAACCAGTGCCCTGATTAGCCTGCCTTGATTGCTGCAGGTGTTCTAAATTAAAGTAACTATCTCTACTGCCTTCTAAAAAGATCTTAATTGGCTCCAGGTGCCTTGATTAACCTGGAGCAACTGCCATTTGGTTACCAGGGTACTAGGGATTTGTTTAGCCTGGGGCTAACATACCTGTTTCTCAGTACTTTACTGTAGCCATCTGGCCTTGCCCCTTAACATAGTCTACATTTCCGAGTCCCTTCCGCCAACCTAAAGAGCTTGTAAAGTCAACTTTTGTACTCCACCTCCGCAAGAGTCATAGTGCTTCAGTTGACGCATTGACATGGGGATAATATAGACACTGCGCTGTGTAATTTGAATGAATTGGCCTCCAGAAGATACCCCACACTGCTCCTCTGTGACCATGCTGAAGGGCACTTTCAACTCCACTGAACATCAGCCAAATACACAGGAAACAGCTGTTAAAGCCCCAGGAACTTTTTTATTTTCGTTTCCTGTTTGATCGGCGTGGAGAGCTTGTCAGCACAGCTGATCATTGATGCTCCAGACCGCAAATGTGCTCCAGCATGGAGTACACAGGAAGTGCTGGATCTTATTGCTGTGTGGGGAGAAAAGTTTGTGCAGGCAGAGCTCCAATCCAGCAGAAGAAATGCTAACATCTATGCCAAAATCATGCAGGACATGGGGGAGAAGGGCTACACTAGGGACACAGCAGTGCCACGTAAAAATAAAGGAGTTTCAGCAAGCATACCAGAAGACAAGAGAGGCAAACAGTCACTCTGGTTCTTAGCCACAAACATGCTGCTTCTATGAGGAGCTGCATGCAATCTCACCATTACCCCAAAATGCTTCATGGATACCTTCTGTAATATATTGACTGCACAAAAGGAGATAGGGGAACCTCTCTGCTGCTTCATCTTTTGAATTTTCCCTCGTCTCTGTCAGAACCCTCCATATCAGAACCCTATAACAAAAGCTATAACATTGTCACTAGAAGAACCAGTGGGAGCAGCACTGGTGTCAGCAAAATCAGAATCAACATCAGAAAAGCCTTTGAAACTAACGGCTTCAGTATCAGCAGTCTCATAGTCTCTTTTATTCCTTTTACTAGTCACTTTAGTGCCTAGGTCAAGAGCAAAAACAGGCACAGGACAAAGACAGTTTCTGATTTGGGTCAGTGGGCAGATGATGGGAAATGCCATGAGAATGTGACATGATCATAAAAGCAGGAACCAGGGTTGAAAGTAACATAGAGGACTTTCCTGTACAAGGCTCTGCTTCAGGCCCCCAAAAGGGGTGGGGTCTCGGGCAGAAGGGGCGGGGATGTGTGGTCAGCCTCTCCCAGCCAGCCCTTCTGTGCTGCCCAGTCCACACCGCCTGGGACTCCAGCGGTGATTTAAAGGACCCGGTGCTCCAGCCGCTGCCACGGTTGCAGCACCTTTTACATTGCTGGGCCCTGGGGCAGCTGCCCCTTTTGCCCCCTCTCCTTCTGTGGTGAGGCAAAAGGGGCAGCACTTTAACATTGGCTGTGTACAGGCCTGGACCAGCAGCCACTTTTTACCTTGCTGTACCTGCCCATACCAGCCCACTTTCACCTCTGGCAGGAATCCAACCCAGCCACCGCAGTGCTCTTAAAATAGAGGAATCTTAGAGTTCAGCCTTGTCTGCTCTACACGGTTTTGTCAGCAAAAGGCAACTTTTGTCAATAAAACTGGCAGTGTACTGTCATAATTAGATAGGTAAGGGTTAATTTTCTTTTACCTGTAAAGGGTGAACAAAGGGGGAACCAAACACCTGACCAGAGGACCAATCAGAGACCTGGATTTTTTTTTAAAAGTCTGGAGGGAACTGAAACTCGGGTTCTTTGTTTTCATCGGCTGTGATAAACAGCTTTTCTTCTAACTCATCTTCTTTCAAATATTCTTACTATAAAGTGTTGAGTACGAAGGACCCAAGAATCGGCTGTGATGTAGCTTGATTTGTTTTACATGGGTGTTGATTTGCTGGACTGGTTTAATGTGGCTATCTTTTAAATCAGAGTGTTTTATCAAATATTTTCTTAATAAGCACAGAGCCTGTATTGATCTTCTTAATGCAGTATTATGTTTTCGGTTTTTCTTTCTTTTTATATAAAGTTTTCTCTTTTAAACTCGTGCAAGTTTCTTTTCCTAGTGAGGCAACAGGAGAGAATTTCTGTGCCCAGAGCTCTGTTACCTCGGTGACAGGCTAAGGGGGGGGAGGAAAGCCCATGTTCTGTGGGTTCCCTTTCCTATTGTCCAGGGCGGAAAAAGTTACGGGGAAGAGAGAGAAAGAATCAGCTCGTTCCCTGTGCTTAAGGCTTGTCTCTTTGGAGAGACGGAGACCAGTTTCTTGGTATTGTCATGTAAAGAGATTGCATCAATCCCTCAGAGCGAACAACGAAGAGAGAGGGAGGAGGGAGGGAGATCATTCCTTTGCGGTAGACTCATACTTCGAGTCTGGGGGATCCCCCAGGGAAAGGTTGGGGTGACTCGGGGTGACCAGGACCCCTAAAAAAAATCCTGGTTTGGTGGCAGCGATTATCAGATCCAAGCTGGGTATAAGCTTGGGGAGGTTCACAGTAACACTCAGATTTTGAATGCTAGTCCAGATTTGAGACAGACGTTTACCACATGTACACACTACAGTGCTCCTGCCCACAAACAAAATTGCCCTGCACCAAGATTCTGTCTCAGGATTGGTTTGTTTTCAGCTGCTCTCTGAACTTGAAACAGTGTGCTGACACACTTACTCTCCTGCACAGCCACTCCATCCTCGTCTCCTTCTCACACACACACTCCTTGTCACACACTTCTCCCCTCCATACACACACACTTTCTGTGGGCTGCTTGTATTATTGTACAGAGATGTCGGTTTGGTCATATTGCCAAGTGCTACTTTAAAAAGTTGATTTCAAATGTGTTACTTTTCGGGCACACACAGCAATCATTACAAAGTCCATAGCATGGTGCAAACACAACAATGCCTGGCTCAGCACACAAACAGCAACACACATCACTGTGCCTCAGTTGTTAATATGCTCCTTCAAGGCAACCCCAGCCAAGTAGTCCCCCACTGGGCTCCTTTTACAGCCTTGTGGTCATAACGCATAGCACAATACTGAACACGCAGTGCAGGGAGCCATGCTTTTCAGACAGAGATGGCTGGGTTGCAGGTTACTAGGACAGTTTAAAAGTGGCCGGCAATCTAGTAGGATGCCCATGGAATGATGGGATTTGAGAAGCCTTCATCATGTGATGCTGTCCTACTACCCCATATGGCATTGCAACACGGTCGCTGTGGCTTCAGTGGTTCCCAGATAAGATACCAGATTCAGGACAAATTGCTGAGAAAAATAGGTTACAACTCCACCTCAATCTGGTGCTTATTCTTCCATAAAATATACCAGACCAATAACAAAAGTAAACTTCTATTGTCATCACAGGTACATGGGTAAAAGAATTCAGAAATTGCAGCCTCCAGATCCCACCTTGTTTCACCACCCAGACACTGGATTTAATGATGAGTGGCTTGTGGTAAGCGTCTGTCTCAAATCTGGACCTTAGCGTCCAAAATCTGGGTTCTTACTATGAACTCCCCCGAGCTTTTACCAGCGTTGGATCTTATCTCGCTGCCACACTCCCGAAGTTTTTCCAAGGTTTCGGCTCCCTCTCGGGTTCCCCAAACCTTTCCCTTGGGGGACCCCCTTTCTGGTCTCCCCCCAACTTTCCCCTGGAGAGACCCTCCCAAGACCAGAAGTCTGAGTCTTACCGGCAAAGGAAATACTTCCCTTCCCTTCCCTCCTCTCAGTCCGTTCCTCTCTGAGCAACCTGAGGGAGTTGATGTAATCTCTTTACATCACAATACCAAGAAAACCTGTCTCCTTTCTTCCCCAAAGAGACAAAACTCAAGCACAGGTGAAACAGAGCTAATCCTACCATCTTTCCCTAAGCTTTTTCCCGCCCTGGGACAATAGGAGAGTAAAACACAGAGCATGGGCTTACCCTTCCCCTAGCCTGTCAACAGAAATAGACAGGGTCTGGGCACAGAGATTTCTATGCCCCTTGCCTAACTAGGAAAAAGAAAACTCTCAAGTTTTAAAAAGAAAACTTTAATATAAAAAGAAAGAACTTACATATAAACAAAACACTGCATTAAGAGATCAATACAGGGAATGGCTTATAAGAAAAAGGAATTAAACAGTCTGATTTAAAAGATTAGCCTAATTAAACCAAGTCCAGCAAAACAATACAACATGTAAATACAAAGCAAAGCATATAACAGCCTATTGCCTTGCTAACCCTTGTACTCACTCTTTGGTAGATGAAAGTTAGAAAGAAGATTGGAGTTAGAAGAAAAGCTGTTTCACTCCATAGCCGGGAGAAACAAAAGACCCAGAGTCCCCAATTCCCGCCCCTGACTTTTAAAAAAGCCAGTTTTCTGATTGGTCCTCTGGTCAGGTGTTTGGTTCCCTTTGTTCACCCTTTACAGGTAAAAGAAAATTAACCCTTACCTATCTACTTATGACATGGCTATCTAAAACCACTGAACCAAACAAAGGTTTCTTCTAATAGATCATCCACACAAACCAGGCCAATATATAACTCAGATCTCACTCAATAATCATGTCATTGCCAATCCTTTAGTATCTAATATATAAAGGTTTATTTATAAGAGAAAAGAAAGAGGATAAAGTTATAATGGTCAAGGAAAACAAATGCATACATTCACTGCAAAGCTCTTGTATCAAGTTTGAAACAGTGATAGAATAAACTGCTGGCTCGTAATGTCTCCAGTAATTTAACTTCCAGAAGATAGGAAAGTCCTCAGTCCATTGGTTGGAAAGTTCCTTTTAATGTAAGTCTGTAGTCCAGAGATCAGAGCAGGAAAGAGGCAAAATGGAGATGCTTCCAGGGCCTTTTATAATTTCTTTCATGTGAAGGGAATGCTCTCAGTCTTAGTTTGTGGAAAAGTACTGGTACAAGATGGAGTCCAAGGGTACATGAGCAAATCACATATCCTTGCATGAGTCATAGAGGCAGCCCTTATCCCTATTCTGGCTAAGATGTCCACAGGAAGGCTCATTAAGCAGGGATTCTTCTATGGCTTACTGTGTTCATTAATGGGCCATCAACTTGAATTGTCCAGTCACAATGTGCTTGTTAGACTGGATGTAAACTATCTGTGGGTGTTACCCTAGGAGCAAACACATCTGAAGAGTGAGCTCTCAAAACTGGAATCCCTCATACAAAACCAGCCTTCCACACAAACTTCCACGTGGCTGGACTTTACAAAAATGAGACAAGCCATTTACAATGCACACTTTACCTCTCTACAGAGGAAAAAGGACAGTAAATGATCTAAATTCCTACATGCCACAGGGGCTACAACAGGGGACTACCCTTAACTCACCCAAGAATATTGTTAATCTATCCAACCACACACTTAGCCTGACAGAAAAATTTGTCCTATCTCGGAGACTCTCTTTCTGCCCCACCATCCCCACATGCATGATACAAGTCTGCCATGATCTGAAAGCCAACTTTCGCCATCTCCGACTCAAGGAATATTTTCAACACACCACTGAACAATGCACTGACCCACAGGAATCCTCCTACTAACACAAGAAGAAGAATAATTCTGCATGGACTCCTCTTGATGGTCAAAATGACAGACTGGACTTCCTCATAAAGTGCTTCCGCAGACTTGCACAGGCTGAGATTGTGAACAAACAGCATCACTTGCCCCATAACAGCTGTACAGAACACAATGCCATCCACAGCCTCAGAAACAACTCTGACATTATAATCAAAGGGACTGACAAAGGAGGTGCTGTAGTCATCATGAACAGGTTGGATTATGAACAAGAGGCTGTCAGGCAACTATCCAACACCATATTCTACAGGGCACTATCCTCCAATCCCACTGAGGAGCACCAAAAGAAACTACACTGTCTGCTCAAGGAACGCCCTGCTATAGCACAGGAACAAATCTATACAGACACACCCCTAGAGCCCCAACCAGGAGTATTCTATCTGCTACCCAGGATCCATAAACCTGGAAATCCTGGATGCCCTATCATCTCAGGCATTGGCATTCTTACAGCAGGATTATCTGGCTATTTGGATTCATTCTTCAGACCCTACTCTACCAGCACCCCTTGCTATCTTCGAGACACCACTGACTTCCTGAGGAAACTGCAATGCTTTGATGATCTTCCTGAAAAGACCATCCTGGCCACTATGGATGTAGAAGCTCTTTACACCTATATTCCACATGAGGATGGACTACAAGCTGTCAGGAACAGTATCCCTGCTGAGGCCACAGCACACCTGATGGCTGAGCTTTCTGACTTTGTCCTCACCCACTACCATTTCAGATTTGGAGACAACTTATACCTTCAAGTCAGCAGCACTGCTATGGATATCCTCATGGCCCCACAGTATGTCAACATTTTTATGGCTGACTTAGAACAATGCTTCCTCAGCTCTCGTGTCTTAGCACCCCTCCTCTACTTGTGCTACACTGATGATATCTTCATCATATGGACCCACAGGAAGGAGGCCTTGAGATATTCCACATGGATTTCAACAATATCCACCCCACCATCAAACTCAGCCTGGACCAGTCCACACAAGAGATCCACTTTCGGAACACTACAGTGCAAATAAGTGATGGTCACATAAACACCACCCTATACTGGAAAGCTACTGACTACTATACTTACCTACGTGCCTCCAGCTTCCATCCAGGACACATCACACAATCTATTGTCTACAGCCAAGCCCTAAGATACAACCGCATTTGCTCTAATCCCTCAGACAGAGACAAACACCTACAAGGTCTTTATCAAGGAGTCTTAATACTACAATACCGACCTGGAGAAGTGAGGAAAAAAATTGACAGAGCGAGACGGGTACCCAGAAGTCAGCTACTACAGGACAGGCCCAACAAGGAAAATAACAGAACACCACCATCCATCATGTACAGCCCCCAGCTAAAACCTAGTTGGCACATCATCAATGATCTACAACCTATCCTGGAAAATGATCCCTCACTCTCACAGACTTTGGAAGGCAAGCCAGTCTTTGCTTACAGACAGCCCTCCAACCTGAAGCAAATACTCACCAGCAACTACGCACCACACCACAGAAACACTGACCCAGGAACCTATCCCTGTAACAAACCCCATTGCCTACTCTGTCTCCATATTTACTCTAGTGACACCATCAGAGGACCCAACCACATCAGCCACACCAGCAGGGGATCATTCACCTGCACATCTATTAATGCGATATATGCTATCATGTGCCAGCAATGCCCTTCTGCTATGGACATTGGCCAAACCGGACAGTCTCTATGTAAAAGTATAAACAGACACAAATCAGACATCAGGAATGGTAACATACAAAAGCCAGTAGGAGAACACTTCACTCTCCCTGGATATTTAATAACAGATTTAAAAGTAGCCATACTTCATCAAAAATCTTCAAACGCAGACTTCAAAGAGAAACTGCAGAGCTACAATTCATTTGCAAACTTAACACCATTAATTTGGGCTTGAATAGAGACTGAGAGTGTCTGGTTCACTACTAAAGCAATTTTCCCTCTCTTGGTATTGACACCTCCTCATCAATTATTGGGAGTGGACCACATCCACCCTGATAGAATTGGCCCTGTGAACTCTGGTTCTCCACTTGTAAGGAAACTCTCTTCTCTTCATGTGCCAGTATATTTATGCCTGTATCTGTAATTTTCACTCCATGAAATATGCCCCAACAAAAGCTATGCCCAAGTAAATCTGTTAGTCTGAAGGTTGCCACAGGCTCCTTGTGTTTTTATTTATTTATTTATTTATTTTAAGGCTTGGAACTTTTCCAAAACACAAACTCAAGCCAATCTTCTGGTTACACCAGGAGTGCAATTACCGAGTTAACATGGGTGCCCGTACTGTGTAATTACACTGTAGTTATGTTTTTTAAGCTAGTTATCGTGCTATATAACAGGCAGTTAATTACAATCACCAATAAAATCTATTACCCTTTGGTTTCATATGTAACATATACACATTGAGACTACAGTTTATTAGCTACAGCGTATTGTATTTTACTTGCTACGGTTCTTTATTTACATTGTGACAGATACAGGTATCATAAAACACAAGCTGTGCTTACTACAGTCACTGAATTATATAAGCGTTAAAACCAACATTCATTGCTGATTCAAGTGCCATTTATTTCATTTAATTTGGCAGCTCCTGAATTCTTGAATTTCAGCTAGAAAAGTAAATAAAAGGGAGGGCAGTTACTTGGGGGTCCCGCCTAGTGCAGGAAACTGCCCGAGAAAACCTTACCTGGTGAAATTCCAGCCATAAATACTAGGATGATAATGATCTATGTTTATGTAACCTCCCTGATAAATTTATGGCTGCTCTACTAGGCAAGCACTGTGTTTTGCCCAGATTCTCAGTAACTCTTAAAGGATGTGGTGCCTTCTGGTGCAAAAGATCTCCCCAAGAAAATAGATACTCTCAGGGCTTAAACAAACGGGTCTCTCTAGAAAATTTATTCATGAAGTATTACTATTGTCCAGGTTTTTCCCCCCACTTTGGAACTTTAGGGTACAAATGTGGGGACCTACATGGACCTTCTAAGCCTAATGTTACTAGCTTAGATCTGTAACACTGCCACCACCAGAAATTTCAGTGTCTGAGAGCACTTCTGTCCCTGGGCAAAACTTCGTCCCCTCCTGGTTGCCTTGGGAGCTTCCACCATCCCTGTGAACACAGCATCCAAACCCCTGGATCTTAAAAGCAGGAGAAATTACCTCCCCCTCCTTTCCCCCACCAGTCCCTGGTGAGTCCAGATCCAATCCCCTTGGATCTTAAACAAGGAAAAATCATCAGGTTCTTAAAAAAAGCTTTTAGTTTAAAGAAAAAAAGGTAAAAATATTTCTGTAGATCAAGGATGGGAAAAATGCTTTACAGGGTCATTCAGATTCCATAGACCAGAGGTCCCCCCCCAGCCTTTTAGGTTCAAAGTTACGCAAACAGGGTAAAAATCCTTCGCAGCAAAAGAAAACATGACAAGTTGAGAAAAACAAACATAAGCTAACGTCTTGCCTGGCTAATTATTTACAAGTTTGAAACATGAGAGACTGATTCGAAAGATTTGGAGAGCCTGACTGATGTCCCATCCCTTCAGTTCCTCGAGAGCGAACAACAACAACCACACAAGAGAACAAACAAAAGACTTCTCTCCACCAAGATCTAACGTATCTTGTCCCTTGTGGTCCTCTGGTCAGGTGTCAGCCCAGTTTACTGATCTTCTTAACCTTTACAGGTAAAGAGACATTACCCTTAACCATCTGTTTATGACAACTATAAATAACTGGTACTAGTTTGACAGTAAAGATTGTATGTTGTTCATTTAATGCAATCATCACTGCTTTTCTTAGTTTGTTCACTTCAGGCCTTCACCCAAGACTCACTAAAGTCAATCAGAATAAGCCACTGACTTCAGCTGGTTGGATACACAGCCATGCTTTACTAATGCACCTGTCTAGAAATTGTGTAGAGCGGACATAATGCAAAGCAGTGAGATTAAATAGTGTAGGAGGGCTAGGTCCACAAAAAAGACATAGACAAGATTTTTACCACACTATAGGTCTAAATCCTTCAAAAGAGGTTAGCTCAAGTTGAGTCCAGCAGTACATAGTCAAGAAAACCTCATTTATCAAGCAGCTGGGGGTCTGGGTCGAGGGGCGAGCGGTGGGATGGGGTGGCGTGCGAGGGTGGTGGGCGGGAGGGGGGGAGGGCGGGGTTGACTGCAGGGATAGGTACGAGGGGGGAATGAGGCAGTGGCCCGGCACGGGGCTGGGGGGGGAGGGTAGATGCGAGGGCTTCTGCCAGTCTGCGGGTAGGGGAACAATTCCTTCCCGACTCCCAAATATGTGATCAGCTAACCCTGAGCTTCGGCAAGACTCACAGCAGCACTTAGAAAGAACTCTCTGCAGTAACTCAGATCCATCCCGATCCAACATTCCATTCACGGACCATTGAGCAGACTTATCTGTCTGATAATTCCAAGATCAGTGCCAAATTAAACTATCCTATCATATATCCCTTCATAAACGTTATCAGCTTAGTTAAACCAGATATGTCTTTGCAACCCACTACTCCCCTTGAAGGCATGGTCCAGAACTTCACTCCTCTAATGGTTAGAACCTTCATTCTAATTTCAAGTCTAAACTTCCTGTAATGTCCAGTGTTGTACCCATTTGGTCCTTGTGTCTACATAGTACTAAGCTTAAAATAATTCCTCTCCCTCGCCTAATGTTAAGCTCCCTCCCTCCCTAATGGTTAATCCCCTGAATATTTATATAGAGCAAGCATATCCCCCGCAGCCTTCTTCTTGGCTAGGCTAAACAAGCCAAGCTCTTTGAGTCTCTTTCATAAAGGCAGGTTTTCCATTCTCGGATCATCTAGATAGCCCGTCTCGGAACCGTTGCAGTTTGAATTCATCGTCTTAAACATGGAGAACCAGAACTGCCGACACAGTCTCCAGGTGAGGTCTCACCAGTGCCTTATACAAACGGTACTAACACCTCCTTATCTTTGCTGGGAAATACCTTAACGAACCGCATTTGCTTTTTTTAACGGCCATAATCGCGATTGGCGGCTCATGATGTCATCCTTCGATCAACCAATACCCCACGGTCCTTTCTTTTCTCTTTCGAAGGGGTCGTAATGGTGATCGAGATGACTAGACGCCGAATGCGATTATGGCCCGTTGTAAAGAGTCGGGTTCCGCCGGGGTGTAGGCGGAGGGGGGGCGCTCCTCTGTGTTTCAACTGATGTGTCCCCAAATGTGTGTTTGGCTGCCGGTGTTGGTGTATCAATTGTGGTCTTGGCTCGGTGCTAGTTTCGTTGTGTTTTTTTCTTGGGTTATGGGGGTGGTGTGTGGGGGTTGGGTATTGTTGTATTTTGTTGTGTAAAAATGTTCTGTTCGTTTTGCGGTTGTTTAATTTGTGTTGTGTGTGTGAATTGTATGTTGGTGGGTGTATTGTGATGTTTAGTTGTATTTATTACGCTTTTGGTCTTGTTTTTGTGTGTTTTGAAAATGCTGTTTTGTATTTTGGTGTTAGTGTTTGTTGTTGTTAATGTGATCTTTTGCTCTTTTGGTTGGTGTTGAAATGTTCTGTTATTTTGTTGATTTTTTTTGTTTTCCCTATTTGGGGTTTGTTTTGTTGGTTGTTTTATTTGTTTGTGCTTTGTTATTGTAATTTGTTCTCGTGGATGGGTTGTTTGTTTGCTCTTGTTTTTGGCCCGTTTGGGTGTATTTTTTTGCGTATATTGTTTCTTTGTTTGTTTTTTGTTTCTTTAGTTTAATTTGTTTGTTTGTTTTTTATTGTTTGATAGCTTAATGTGTGTTGGTTTTTATTGTTTTGGTATATTAAAATTGCTTATTATTAATCCCTAAGTTCTATGGACTATATGCACTTTTCACTATTAAATTTCATCCTATTACTATTACTCCAGTTTACAAGGTCGTCCAGATCTTCCTGTATTGTATCCCGGTCCTTCTCTGTGTTAGCAATACCCACCAGCTTTGCGTCATCCGCAAACTTTATTAGCACATTCCCATACACATAGCATAGAAAGCCTGGAGATCTAACTTGATGATGTGAATTCCACTAGCTGGCAAGGAACCTTAAAGGTTTAGTGCTGCAACACTGAAAATTGTGGTGTCTTAGACTATGTCTACACTATGGAGACAGCCTATGTTAGGATATAGATATTCAGGCCTGTCTACAAAGCCTATACTTTAAGAATTCAGGTGTATTCTTATCACTTACCTAGTTGTAGAGGTATAAAAGAAAGAATCAAAATCACTGTCTGTCTGTGTAATGGCCTTCTCTTACTGTGACAGGCCTGGTTCTTCAGCTAAGCAGCAGAGGCCAGCTATAAACTGGGAAGTGTATGGTCATATCCTCACATTCCAAACTAGTCACACTGAAATAAGGTGCTATTGGGCTGTTAGGAATACAATCCTGCCCTGATATTCCTATCACCTCCAGAGAAACGGAAGAGCCTAGAAGATGTAAAAGAAAACTTAGTTTGAGCATCCTGTCTGGCAAGAAGTCACTTATCAATAGCTGGGATGTGAAATCCTCATTTCTGTATTGTTCTGTCACTGTAGTCTCCACTTTCCTATTGTTTGTCTGCATAATGTATCTGGTTCTGTGATTGTTTCTATCTGCTGTATAATTAATTTTGTTGGGTGTAAACCAATTAAGATGGTGGGATATAATTGGTTAAATAACCATGTTATAATATGTTAGGATTGGTTAGTTAAACTTCAGTAAAATGATTGGTTAAGGTATAGCTAAGCAGAACTCAAGTTTTACTATATAGTCTGTAGTCAATCAGGAAGTAAGGGGGGATGGGAACAGAGATTGGGGATGGCGATGGGGAAATTGGGATCAAGTTTTGCTAAAGGGGGGGATGGGAACAGGAACAGGGACACAGACAAGGCTCTGTGGTGTCAGAGCTCGGAAGGGGGACACTAGGGAAAGAAACTGGAATCATGCTTGCTGGAAGTTCACCCCCCTAAACATCAAATTGTTTGCATCTCTGGACTTTGGGTATTGTTGCACTCTGTTCATGCGAAAAGGATCAGGGAAGTGAGGGGGTGAAGGAATAAGCCCCTTAACAGTCTTCATTGAGGCCAGGTCTACACTATGCGTTTAAACCCAATTTAACAGCGTTAAACCAAATTAACCCTGCACCCGTCCACACAACGAAGCCCTTTATATTGATATAAAGGGCTCTTTAAACTGATTTCTGTACTCCTCCCTGACGAGGGGAGTAGCGCTGAAATCTGTATTGCCATGTCTGATTAGGGTTAATGTGGCCGCCATTCGACGATATTGGCCTCCGGGCGGTATCCCACAGTGACTGCTCTGGAAAGCAATCTGAACTCGGATGCCCTGGCCAAGTAGACAGGAAAAGACTCGCGAACTTTTGAATTTCATTTCCTGTTTGCCCAGCGTAGAGCTCTGATCAGCACGGGTGGCGATGCAGTCCCAAATCCAGAAAGATCTCCAGCATGGAACATACGGGAGATACTGGATCTGATCGCTGTATGGGGAAACAAATCTGTTCTATCAGAGCTCCGTTACAGAAGACTAAATGACAAAGCATTTGAAAAAATCTCCAGGCTATGAAAGACAGAGTCCACAGCAGGGACTCAGCACAGTGCTGCGTGACAAGCGTAACGGAAAGCCAAAGAATCAAATGGATGCTCATGGAGGGACAGAGGGGGTACTTAGGACTCCAGCTATCCCACAGTCCCCGCAGTCTCCAAAAAGCATTTGCATTCTTGGCTGAGCTCCCAATGCCTATAGGGTCAAAAACATTTTCCCAGGTGTTTCAGGGTGTATGTCATCAATTTACACCCTTCCCCCCCTGAAAGAAAAGAGAAAAAAATCATTTTTCACCTTTTTTCAATGTCACCCTATGTCTACTGCATGCTGCTGATAGACGGGGTGCTGCAGCGCTGAACACCAGCATCTCCTTTCCGGTGGCAGAAGGTGCAAAATGACTGGTATCCATCATCATTATTAGCCTGTGAGTGCTTCTGGCTGGCCTCAGTGAGGTTGGCCGGGGGCGCCTGGGTAAAAATGAGAATGACTCCCGGTCATTCCCGGCAGATGGTACAGAAGGCTTAGTAACCGTCCTCATCAGAGCAGCTGGAGGCTGAGCTCCATCAGCTCCTCCACCTTTCATGTCTAAAGAAGATTCTGTACTGCCTGGACTATCATAGCAAAAGAAAAGATTCTGTACTGCCTGGACTATCATAGCAGTGGGATGCTGGACGGCTCTCTCCCCCCACCTTTATGTTCCTGCTGGACTTATCATAGCAGCTGGAGGCTGCCTCCTTCCTCATTTTATCTCACTAAAAAAGTCAGTGTTTCTTATTCCTGCATTCTTTATTACTTTCATCACACAAATGGGCTGGGATCCCCTGCTGCATACGGTAGCCCAGGAGGGTTGGGGGAGGAGGGAAGCAATGGGTGGGGTTGTTGCAGGGGCACCCTGTAGAATGGCATGCAACTCATCATTTCTGCGGGATCTCTGGGGCTCTGACCCGGAGCAGCTGTGCTCTCTGGTTCTCTAGTACATTAGCTCCATATTCTAGGCAGGACTGACTCTATTTTTAGACAAAACATAAAGAAGGGAATGACCCAGGTAGTCATTCCCATTTTTGTCCATGCCCCCCGGTCGACCTCAGCGAGGCCAGCCGGGAGCACCATGAGAGCAGCAGATGGTACAAAACGATTGATAATCGTCATCATCAATTTCCAAATGCAAACAGTGCAAATGACTGATAACCATCATCTCATCGCCAATTTACAATGGTAGACAGTGCAATAGGGATGGTAAATGTCTCTGCTACCTTGCTAAGGCAAATGAATGCTGCTATGTAGCACTGCAGTACCACGTCTGTCAGCAGCATCCAGTACATATACGGTGACAGTGACAAAAGGCAAAACAGGCTCCATGGCTGCCATGCTATGGCGTCTGCCAGGGCAATCCAGGGAAAAAGGGCACAAAATGATTGTCTGCCATTGCTTTCACGGAGGAAGAATTGAGTGATGACATTTACCCAGAATCACCCACGACACTGTTTTTGTCCCATCATGCATTGGGATCTCAACCCAGAATTCCAAAGGGCTGGCGAGACTGTGGGAACTACCCACAGTGCAACGCTCTGGAAACCTACGCTACCCTCGGTACATGGACGGACGCTGCCGAAATAATGTGCTTAGTGCGGCCGCATGCACTTGACTTTATACAATCTGTTTTAAAAAACTGGTTTCTGTAAAATCAGATGAATCCCGCAGTGTAGACATATCCTGATGTAAAGGGTTTTTCTGTCAGTATGGGAACATCAGCTCCTTGAACAAAGTTGGCTACATTGACAGAATCATTCTTTCATTGATATAGCTACATCTACACTGGTGATTATGTCAACACAGCTATGTCAGTCAAGGTTTCCCAATTGTTTCTGTTCTATGAAGATTTTAGGTCAATAGTTTCAAATTTGGTTTCTTAAAGTTGGACATCTAACCAAGTGGTCTGACTTTCAGTAGTGCACTCACAGCTCTTCTTGTCTTTAAGATCTGGATCCAATTTTTACAGAGCATTTTAAAGACTAAAAGTAGAAGTGATCAAAGTTTGTTCTTTGAAAAAGTTTTAAATTACAAACTCATTTCAAATAATACAAACATTTTCCATGAAAAATTAATATCATTCAAAATTTCTCATTTCAAAATGAAATTTGTCATTTTAAATTGAATGGAAAACTTTTGTTTTTCATTATTAATTTCCTTCCCTCTACCCTGTCCCTCTTTTCTTCTCTGAAAGTGCTAGAGAAGGGGAGAATGAAAACTTGGGCGAGGGGGAAATCATGTTTTCATTTCAAAAGGAAACTGAATTTTGTTTAAATAAATGAAAACAAAAAAATCCACTCTACCAAAAAAATATTGGGAACTTATTTGATTTCCTTCAAATTGTTTTGCAGACGATAATTGTTATTTTGACCAGATCTAATTAACAGATCAGAGAAAGAGAGAGGGGAACAGAGAGAGAGAGAGAATGACTTCTATTTTAGGTTATTTGATTTAGAATTAACATTACCCATTGTTTTCTAAAGTGATTTGATTTTCCTCTAGGTGAAGACATAATAAGCAAAGTGGATGTAGTTTTCATTCAATTCTACAAAAGAAGATCAAGTTTTTGTTCCCATCGCTCCATGGCACAGTATAAACAGTAACTATATAAAACTGAAATAAACCATGAAACTAGTCTGAGAACATAGATTCACATTGTGTATCTATCTGAAAGAAAAGAAACAAAATTTTTTTCATTTTCCACTCTACTGGGTAATCAATATTAATATTACTATTTGTAGCAGGCAATAAAGGCAGTTCAATTGACAGTAACCAGGAAAACATTTAGTGGTAATCTAAAATTGGCGTAACTGTACAGAGTTTGTGCAAAATGGGTGCAGAGGTTTCCCAGCCCCCCACTGAAGTGAGATTTTCCATTAAGATAGTGGCTACCAAGTGGGTTTGACTATAGAGACTTCCGATGCAAAGAGCTGTCGCAACTTAATAAATGTGTTATCTTGCTTGACCCGCCCTGCAAAATAATAGCTGCATTGGAACAGCAGCAGCTCAGTTTCTCACAGACACTAATACACAGCCTCAAGGTGTTCATTGAAAAGCTTAACTAGATCAGCTTAAATGTTACAGTTATCAAGCAACAGCATCTGCAAACCAAAATAATTAGAGACTTTTACTAAATAATGTTCAATTGTTCAAGTTCATAAGTAAATCTAAGGCCTTCTCTGCACACAGACTTGCACCAGTGTATTTAAAGGGGATGGACTGGATAAAAGTGCATATAAGGGACCCTGCCTGCAGCCCCAGACTCAGCATTAACACAAGTCTGCTGCAGAGCTCTGCATGGGGACACACTCTGCAGCTGAGGATACCTGAGGCCTGGCTCCAGCCCCCAATTTAACATCATTGCCCGGCTGTTCTGCAGCCTTGCAAGAAGGACACTCTGCTGCTGCTGCTGCTGCTTCTGCCTCTTTTTCTCAGGACCTGCTCCATCCCAGAATTAGTACCTGGCCAGGCTGTTCTATCATCTGCAGGAAGAGACAATATGCTGCTGCTGGGGATACATGAGTCCTGGCTTCATCCCCCAACTGACACTCTTTCTGGGTTGCTCTATAGCCCTGCAGGGAGAGGAGTCCTGCTACCTCTACCAGGGGAACACCAAGCCTTGGTTCCACCCACTACTGACATCACTGCTGGCCCAGAACAGAGCTCTGGGTGGTTTCCTGCTGCTGCAGAGTGACCATGAGGCCTAGCTCCAAACTCAGCGTGAATCTCATTGTTGGGCTGGTAAATAGAGCGGCAGGAAGGGAGACAAATGGCTGCAACTGCTCTGCTGATGCTGTTCCCGAGGAACCGTGAGACTTACCTTAATATCCTAGAGCGGCCATCTTAGTCATGCTGCTCTACAGCCCTGAAAGGAGACACACTCTGCTACTTCCCTCATGGCTGGTTTCATCCCTGGAATTGACATAAGTGCTGGTTGCTCGAGTGTCCTGCGAGGAAGAAGGCTCAGCTGCTACCCCACCTTTGGAAGTGATGCACTGTAGCTACTGATTTGCTCTCATGGCTGCCCTCTCATTGCAGATGCTAATTCCCTCAGGCCCTTATTGTGGACACTGAGATGCTGCTACTAGAACTGCCTATATCTCCCTCCTACATGCCCAGGGATAGGCGAGAGGAAGGGATAGAGACACTCCACTCTGGGGGAAATGTTATTTGGGCTGCTTGTCACCCACTCTGTGTCCTCTTGCAACACAGACAAGAAGTCCCTGCTCCACCCAAGGACTGTATTGTTACAGGAGTGATCTATATCTGTACATATGTAAATAGTTAAGAGGTAATATGCCAGTATATGGCACTCAAGCCTATGTTTCAGAGTTCCTAGGCTCTATGTAGTACCTATAAACATTTGATTTTGTACACTGAAGGTGGCTTCCTTTGTGCAGCACTCAACACCTAGGTTTAGCTTGGCCTAAGCAGTCGTGGAATGGAAGTGCTTGCTGACTACACTACATATGCCCTCTTGCCAACATTACTCATCTATATAAGGTACCTATACGATCCCCATTACTATTGTATCTGAGCTCCTAATAACCTTGAATGTATTTAGACTTACAGCACCCCAGTGAGGTAAGGAAGAACTTTTACACAGAGCTGGTCAAAAATTTTCCAGCAGAACACATTTCTGTCAGAAAATGAGGATTCAATAGAGTCAAAACATTCAGTGAGAACTTGTTGATTCCATCAAAACTTTTGACAGAATCCCAGCAGGTGAGCAGGTAGCAAGCTGGCCAGCCTGCCTGACTCATTTCCTCCAGCTTCCTCACCAATCTTCCTCCCTAATCTCTACAGCTCCTTGGCAGCCTGCTTGGTAGGAAGCTTGGGAGACAGGGCTCCTTGGGCTTTCTGAGCTACCTGGCAGGGAGATTGGGAGCTGGGGATCCCTTGGTTTTCAGGCTTCCTGGAAACCCACCTCACCCCCACCTGGGGAGTTGGGTGGTCAGCTCCTTGGACTGGCTGGATTCCCAGGCTGTTGAATTGCCCAGGAAGATAGCTCTCAACCCCTTGGGCAGCTGGCTCCCTTCCCACATCGCCTGTCTGCTCAAGCTGCTAGCTCCTGATTCAGGATGATTTTTTTTTTCTAAATGAAATTTTTCATAGGAGGGAAACTCTGTTTCTCAGCCAGCCCTACTCTTATGCCATTTTATATATCCTGCAGATTTACATTTTAAAGCCTATGAGGGAGCTAAGATTTAACTCAACCTGCTAACCCATGTGTAACCACAAACTGCCTTGCCTTCATTAAGTTTTTACCTCATGTTAGCTAACTCAAGTTAAGGACACACCTTTTTATTTCCCTAGTAAAGACAAGGCCTTGCTCATTTTGCTTTTTTGCTAAAACAGTGCAGGAGCTTCCACCTGCCTCTATGGCGTGTCATACAGAAACAATGAGATACAGATACCACAATATTGTTAGATATGGAGCCTGCAATTTTATTGCAAGTATTGTGTAGCTGGGATAACTACCTCACACTACCCAGCGGGGTTGTTCCAGCGTAGCTCTCAACTGACACCAGTGGACCCAGAGTACTCTAACGCTGCACCTTCACACTTGCCAGTGGACTCTGACTAGAAGCCACCATCCCAATCTACTCCCCTCTTACACACAGAGGTAGGATAGAGTAGATAAGGGGAGCCACAAGCTGCATGATACAGAGAGACACACCCCTCACCATACAGTGCAGTGCTCAGGGCCAATGCTCATAGAGCCCATTAAGTTACAGGGCCCTTTGCTGGACTCTTTCTAACTCATCAACTGTACTGGAACCTGCCACAGAGGACAACTGCAATCAGCTTGACATCCACCCTCAGCCTGCTGGATAATCAGAAAGGAACTCCACCCATCACTTGAGATCCTCCAAGAAAATATCTGCCCCCAAATCAGAGAAGTGCCCTCCATCCTTTGAAACATTTCTGGAACACCATACTTAGTTCCCACATGGGAAATGAAGGTACCCTGCTCCCTATCATTTTAATATAAGTACCAAGTTCCCCATTTCATCTTTCCCAGCTCGGACAATCTTGCCTAGTCTGGTGGCTCTTAGAAGCATCTCTGACAGTGTGACAGCATGGCTAAGTGAATGGGAGCAGACCAACTGCTGGTGCATCTGACTTTTGGGATCTTAGCTGTTGCCCTATGCCCTACTTGAACATGATCATTAAACATCTAAATGTGAATTGAGAAAATTAATTAAAATGAATTTATATCCTGGAAACTACAGAAAAGTAGTAAAAGTGGAAACATGGAAAAATTGCTAAGGAGGAGTACAAAAAAATAGTGGGAGCATGTAGGGACAAAACCAGAAATACTAGGGCACAAAATGAGTTACACGCCAAGGGATATAAAAAGCAATAAGAAGAGGTTCTTTAAATACATTGGGGGAAGACAAAACTGAAGGATAATGTTGATCCTCTACTTAGCAGGGAAGAAGATCTAATAACTAAAGACCTCAAGAAGCGATGGATGAGTTCCCAGAAGAAAAGAGAAGGACAAACCTTTCTTTAAAAGGGGAGCAAAGAGAACCAATGGAAATATAGACCAGTAACCTTAACTGATATCTGCAAAGACGCTGGAACAAATGATTAAACAATCAGTTTGTAAACACCTGAAGGCTTTTAGGTTTATAAGGAATAGTCAGCATGGACTGGTAAAGAACAAATCCTGCCAAACTAACCGAATGTCCTTATCTGACAGAGTTACTGGTCCAAAGGGGAAGCAGTCGGTATAATATATCTTGATATTAATAAGCCTTTTGATATAGTCCCACATAGTATTTTCAGAAGCAAACTAGGAAAATGTGATCTAGATAAAATTGCTATAAAATGCATGTGACATACCAGGGTACAATTCAGACCAGTGGGGGGCTGTGTCACCCTTCTCCTGCAATCTTGGGTGCTTTGCTTTGCTGCAGTAGCTTACCCCGGGCCAGTCACAAACAGCCGTCCAGCATACAAGTCATATCCTGAATGTCTGTGTGTAGCTGCAGCCTGCCAGATACATTTGAGTTACATTCTGGCTCTCGCCAGCCTTGGTTATACTGCAGAATGACCCCAACACACTCAGTTACTCAGACACCTTAAATTAAACACACTGAATTAGAAAAAACAATAAAACAAAGTTATTAACTATAAAGAGTGAGTTTTAAGCAATAAGAACATAAAATTCTGAAATGGTTACAAGAAAAATAAAGATAAAATGCTTACGAGTGTCTAATTTAACAAACTATATTGGATTTCAAGCAAAGTTTTTTAACACATGCTTCCAACAGCATTACTGACCAAACTTGCAGGTCACGATCCCTCCCCAAGAGTCCAACAGCTGTTTTCTTTGTCTTCTCAGGTGCAGAGAATGAGATGGGCAGCGAGGGAAGTTTGTCTTGTTTCCCCCTCCCACTTGTATAGTTTCAGTTGCCATCTGGAAAAACATTTCCATCTGAGAACCAGGAGGCAAACAGTCTGTGTGGAAGGATGTTCCGTGCTGTTTTTTTCACCTGTGAGAGCATTTTTTTGTTTTTCCTCTTCCCCTTTTCTGCTTTATGTTGCTGTTTACTGTTTAAGTGAAAAGTAAGACAAGCATACATCCCTTTGTTTAGGGGAGACCTGTTTGCCAATTTCAGCCTGGTGAGGCTGTGGGGTTTGGAACATGTGCTAATCACAACATACAGGGAAATCTTATAACTTCACATACAGGGTTGCTACATATATTTCACCATGACAATGCTGACCAAGTTATGAGTTTTCAAACGATACCTCACAAGGCATACCTTGTAGAAAGATTATTACAATTGTGTGCAGGATATGAATAGAGGGATGTAACCTGTCATAATGGGTCCACAACTGATTGAGATTGTATTAAAAAAGTAGTTATCAATGGTTTGCTGTTAAATTTGGGAGATCTATCTAGTGGAGGTCTCACAGAGGTCAGTCTTGGGTCTGTTACTGTTCAATATTTTCATTAATTACTTATATCATGGAGTGGCGAGTATGCTCATAAAATTTTTGGATAACACCATGCTGGGAGGAGTTGCAAACACTTTGAAGGACAGGATTAGATTTCAAAATAACCTTGACAAATTGAAGAACTGGTCTGAAATCAACAAGATGAAGGTCAATTAAGACAAATGCAAAGTAATACACTTTGGAAGGAAAAATCAAATGCACAAGTACAAAATGAGAAGTAATTGGCTAAGTGATAATACTGCTGAAAAGGACCTGGGGGTTATAGCGGATCACTAATTGAATATCAGTCAACCATGTGATGCAGTTGCAAAAAAAAGGCTAATATTAGCGTGGGGTGTATTAACAGGAGAATCGTTTGTAAGATAAACAGGTAATTGTTGTACTCCACTTAGCACTGGGTACCAAACTGTAGGAAAGATGTGCACAAATTTGTGAGAATTGAGACAAAAGCAACAAAAATTCTAAGAGGTTTAGGAAAAATTACCTATGAAGAAAAGTTAAAAAAAAACTGACTATGTTTAGTCATGAGAAAAGATGACTGAGAAGGAGACGCATTACAGTCTTCCAATATATTAAGGGCTGTTACTCAATTTTTCTTCATGTCCACTAAAGGTAGGACAAGAAATAATGGACTTAATCTGCAGCAAGGAAGATTTAGGTTATGTGTTAGGAAAAACTTTCTAACTATAAGAGTAGTTAAATTCTGGAATAGGCTGCCAAGGGAGTCTGTGGAATCCCCATCACTGGAAGTTTTCAAGAACTGGTTAGAAAAACACGTCTCATGAATGATCTAGGTTTACTTAGTCCTGCCTCAGTGCAGGGGACTGGACATGTTGAGGTCTAGAGGTCTTTTCCAAAGCTACATTTCTATGATTTTATAAATATAGCAATATATCAACAAAAAAAAGATATTTAAAGTAATTTATAGGAATCAAAAATAAAATGGGAACATAATATATTCATGGATTAACCCTTTGTGCTATTGTGACGTTATTGATATAAACTGGGGCCATATAGAACATGGTTTGCAACCAAGGTCCTGTATTGCACCAAATCTTATGTAAAGGGGGTCATATAAGGTGTCTAAGATGAGGTTATAAGTTGCTGGTCATGATTATGCTGTCTGTATGTCTGTATTATTTTGTAGTTGAAGTTATGGGTATTGGATCTATACTGTCTGTATTTCAAATTTGTGCTGTGTTTCTGGGAAACATCTCAGACAAGTTGGTGTCAGCTCTGCCTAGCCTGCTTGATGGCCCATTAAGGACCATCAGCTACACAACTGACCCATGGAGAGAAGGCAAATACGCCTTGTAACTCGGCGAAGTATGCAGAGACTTGCCCATGTGACTCCAGACTCCATTTTGCTGTAATTTTGCACAGTAAGAACAAAGAAGTGTTCTTACACCTGGAAAAGCCTATATAAGGCTAATGCCTCATCTCCGTCTTGTCTTCAGTCCTGCTTCTTACCTCTGGAGGAACTTCGCTACAAACTGAAGCTCTGCACAAAGGACTGATGACCCATCCCAGCGGGGGATGTTCTCCAGAGGCTTGATTTAAACCTGCAGTTTATTCCATCACTGCTACAAGCCTGAACTAAGAACTTTGCCATTACTGTATGTAATTGATTCCATTTAACCAATTCTAGCTCTCATCTCCACCTTTTTCCCTTTATGAATAAACCTTTAGATTTTAGATTCTAAAGGACTAGCAACAGCGTGATTTCTGGGTAAGATCTGATGTGTATATTGACCTGGGTCTGGGGCTTGGTCCTTTGGGATCAAGAGAACCGTTTTCTTTTATTGGGGTGTTGGTTTTCATAACTATTCATCCCCAGGATGAGTAGCACTGGTGGTGATACTGGTAGACTGGAGTATCTAAGGAAATTGCTTGTGCGACTTGTGGATAGCCAGTGGGGTGAAATCGAAGTCCTCTTTGTCTGGCTGGTTTGGTTTCCGTAGAGGTGGAAAAGCCCCAGCCAAGGGCTGTAACTGTCCTGTTTAAGCAATTGGTCCTGAATTGGCACTCTCAGTTGGGTCCCGCCAGAACCGCATCGTCACAGCTATCTCAGGTGATTTTGCATTAAAAAGTTGCTTTATGATGAGGTATTACAAGTCAGTACTTGGGAAAAATACAGGTCCACTCATTGTACAAGCAACCTTAAATCTTAATTCTAGCATTACCTTGAGTGCTTGCTTTTGTAGACTCTTCTTACAGACCCAGCAGTCTACCACCCCCAGCTCTGCAGTAACAGCCTTGTCCTGCTATGAACTAATGTACAGTAACTCCTCACTTAACATTGTAGTTATGTTCCTGAAAAATACAACTGTAAGTGAAACGATATTAAATGAATCCAATTTTCCCATAAGATTTAATGCAAATGTGGGGGGGTAGGTTCCAAGGAATTTTTGGGGGGCAGACAAAAAGAATTATGTACTGTACAGTACTGTACTGTCGTTGGGAGTTGCCTCTGGCTTACCTCACAGAGGCACAGCCTGCTGCAGGCAAGGATGCTAGGAAGCACCTTGCATAGCGCTGACTTTGCTGGGGTATGCTCCAGGCCCACCTCTTCCCACCCCCACTTCATCTCCTCTCCAGAGCACGCCTCATCCCCACTCCTTCCCATCCCTCTCAGAAAGCCCTGAGTGCCACCCAACAGCTGTTTGGCGGCACGGGAAGCGCTGGGAGGAAGGGGGAGGAGGCAGAGAAGAGGAACTTGTGCAATGCTCCCTTTGAAGTTGCTGCTCTTCCACAGAATCTTACAAGCAGTGGACAGAGCAGGCAGCCAAACAACTTTCTAAGGGAGCATTGAACAACTTTAAACGAGCATGTTTCCTAATGGAGCAGCGATGTAACTTTGAAACAATGTTAAGTGGGAGGACATTAAGTGAGGAGTTACTGTAGTCAGTACTGTAGTTCATGTGATAGCAATTTGTACTGCAGTGCTGAAAGTTCAGGATTCAGGTATTGCTCATGATGTGGTAATTATATGTAATAGAACTTATTTTTTTTCCATTTAAAAAAATTTCATTTTAAAAAACTGACAGGGGAATATTACAACTTCATGCCACACATATTTTACCAGGACAATACCAAACAGCAATTTATGAGTTTTCAAATGATACCTTACAAGGCATACTTTGCACAAAGATTTTTACAATAGCGTATAGGGAGTGAATATAGGGGTATATTCCATCACACTTGATTTTCATTTCTGAATGCAATCATTTGGCATCTATCAACCTCTGGCATAATTCCCTTCATGTCCATTGTCCCTAAGCATCATCTTTCAGTGTTCTCTGTCCCTGCAGCTTGATTTTTCATTGACTTCCTTGCTCCATTCTATCTCCCCAATGTCCATATGCTCTTTTTCTCCATCCTTTCCAGGTAGATCTCTTTCCAGTGCTTGAATGAATTTATACCAACATCTCTAGGCTAACCTGGCTGCTCTGCTTTTTAACACCAACCTGTCATGGATATGTTAGGTAGCAGATGGTTGGTGCTGCTGACATCATAGCATGGTTACATCATATCCTTTGATGAGATATGTCATATCCTATGATGAGAAAGGTCTTCTGTCTGAGGTCTGTCACCTGGGGGTGCTGGAGGGATGCATATTATATATTATTTTCAATACTGATAGGAGGATATTGAGACACCATGGACTCAGCTTCCAACAGTATCTCAATGACGCTCAACTCTGTATCTCATTCTCAACAGAAGCAACCACCGCCTGTACTAAAATGTCAGAATGGCAGCAGAAAATTAACTCATGAATGAAGGACAGCTGGCTCCACCTCAGCCTAGCCAAGTGATGTTTGCTGGAAAGGAGAAGCACTTTGAAACACTGGCCAAGATGTTATCTCCATCTTCCATTGAAGACAAACAGCCCCCTTTAACAGAATTTTGTGAGGCCTTAGAGTCCTGCTTAATGACTCATTAAGCTTGAAAAACCTGGAAGCCTCAATTTCAAACAATTCATTCTTATATCTCAAGGTTACTAGGAAACTCAGTCCCTTTTCTTGGATGAGGACCTGACTGCAGTGATCCATGGATGTGACACCTCGAGGATGGATTACTGTAACTCATTGTAACATAAGGTCTGGTACAGAATGAAAATGACTGCCTTATTCATGGCTTAGGACCTTCAGTCAACTTCCAATGCTAGTTTAAGGCCTTGATCCTAATTTCAAAGCAATGACTGAAACAAGCCCAAGCTACAACAAAGGCCACATTTTATTCTGTGAACCCTCATGATGGCTTCATTCCCCTGGATGGTGCAGATCACGAAGCTCAGGATGAAACTTGTGAGAGCTTGGGGACAAGGCATTGACAGTAGAAGGGAACGGTCTTTGGAACAATCCTCCAGAGGAGGTCAAGCAAACCCAGAGCCTGACCATCTTTAGGAAACTTTGCAAGGCCTTCCTCTTTCACCATAATTGACGCTCACAATGCAAACACTCTTCTTATTCTCAAATCCCTACCAGCTCCCCTCCTCCCACAAACCCTCTCCGAAACCAGAAACCTGCCTGTCATAACTATAAAGGGAAGGGAACAGCCCTCCTGTGTACAATACTATAAAATCCCTCATGGCCAGAGACACCAAAATCCTTTTACCTGTAAAGGGTTAAGAAGCTCAGGAAACCTGGCTGACACCTGACCCAAAGCACCAATAAGGGGACAAGATACTTTCAAATCTTGGTGGGGGGAAGTCTTTTGTTTGTACTCTTTGTTTTGGGGGTTGTTCGCTCTTGGGACTAAGAGGGACCAGACATCAGTCCAGGCTCTCCAAATCTTTCTGAATCAGTCTCTCATGTTTCAAACTTGTAAGTAACAGCCAGGCAAGGCGTCTTAGTCTTATTTTTGTTTTCTCAACTTGTAAATGTTCCTTTTTGCTGAGAGGATTTTACCCCTATTTGCTGTAACTTTGAACCTAAGGCTAGAGGGGGTTCCTCTGGGCTATATGAATCTATTACCCTGTAAAGTATTTTCCATCTTGATTTTACAGAGATGATTTTTACCTTTCTTTCTTTAATTAAAAGCTTTTTTTTTTTTTAAAGAACTTGATTGATTTTTGCTTGTTTTAAGATCCAAGGGACCTGGACTCACCAGGAATTGGTGGGGGAAAAGAGGGGGGATGGTTAAATTATGCTTGTGTTAAGATCCAAAAGGTTGGATCGGTGTTCACCAGGAACTTGGTGAAAAAGCCTCTCAAGGCTACCCAGGGAGGGGAAGGTTTTGGAGGGAAAGAGGATGTTCCAGACACGGAGGAATCTGGATAGTGGCAGCGAACCCAGATCTAAGCTGGTAGTTAAGCTTAAAAGGGTTTATGCAGGTCCCCACATCTGTACCCTAAAGTTCAGAGTGGGAGAGGAACCTTGACACTGCCCCAATCAGAATTTTGTCCCCTAAAAATGAGAAGTGACACAGACTCCATAATTTCCACTAAAGACTTTGCTATTACTCTTGCTATTGATTTTATGGGGAAGGTGCTCAGATATTATGGTAATGGGAGGCAGTATAATATCTCAAGATGTCTGAAAGCAGAGGCTGCCACACAGACAACATTAAAATGATGGTTCTGTGGTCATCGTACGTCAGTCCCTTTTGATGCCCTTTCCTAGCGTGTAAATGTCCAGAGAGTCTGACTATCTGTTACAAGAGATACATCAGCAGCCTATAGGGGAAATATTAATTTTGTTTGAAGATTTTGGTTAAAGCCACAAAAGAAGTGCCAGATTTCTGCTGCTATTTTGAGATGCTCTGCCTTTACACAATGCACTCAAAACAAAAAGAGTTTTGATTCTAAGAGTTAAGGTGACTGAGATACAATTATCATACCTTTTTTATGCTCATATATCTTCTTCTAAAATCCATGCACTTTCTATGTGTGCTTAAAATATTACTGGAACTGAACAATTACAGGTGGGAAAAGATAATGACATCCTTGTATTTTAGTGTCTTTCAGCAGTTTTCCCCCAGCTGTATGGATTCTCTGTTTCCATCTCTAATAATCAGTCATTTGTAGCAGTTTCTGTGGTGCACAACTTTCACAGTGTAATAGTTTACCATTTCATCCCACCTAGCAGAAAATTGCCTCCCACCAAACAGCAGCAGCTCAGCCTCTCACACATTTTCTAGTGTTTGTGTTATCTTCAAAGCAGAATGTCTACTAAACCAACATGTTTTAATCTAGAGCCAGTGGTGTGCTGGGGGCTCTAATATATTCCCTGGAACCCCTTGTTAAAATTCTGCCACAAGATTAAAAGGGAAATGGGGATGCTTTCCCTGCCTCTGGTAGACCTCATCGCCTCTCTGGATGATGTTAATTTATCCCTGACAGGGACAATTTACCATATTCCTGAAAGCTCCTAAAAATTAGAGGTAGTCAATTAAAAATATATATATATTTATGTTTGTCCAAAAAATGGGGTTTTGATTACTGACGTTTTTCATGGAAAAATATTTTGTAATTTTTTTTCATTTTACAAAATTATTTAAAAAATATGTCAAAAGACAGTTTTTTTTAAATTTTCAAAATTTTACATATTGAAATTGTGGGGAAAGTTCTTTCTTTCTTTCTTTCTTTCTTTCTTTCTGTTCCTCAGGGAGAAAGCAAGAAAAAGAAACATTTATTTCATTATTTCCCTCATTTTTTCTACTTCTTTCCTTTGTCTATTTGAAAGCAGTAAAAAAGAGGGAGAGAATTGAGTTCTCTGATCCAATAGGTTGTAAAAATACTTTGAAATGAAAATATTTCTGTTTTTGGAATGGACCACATTATACCAAATGGAAGATATTTTCCAACAATTTCCTTGGTTGCAAAATCTTGGCATGGTTTTCTGGACAAAGTCTTGATTGTCCTCTCAGATTTCAGAAACAAAAGACTATGTTATAGTATGTAGCATATGCTGTCAGTGTATACTGATAGTTATCATGAATAAATTGTGAACATTCCCAGCAAATGAAGATTTTATGTTTGTTTCTTTCCTTAATTGTGGATACAAGAATATTTTTTTCAATGGGATGATAAATTAATGGATTCTCTGGTTCCTCATCCTTCCTGTATGAAAGGATATGCTTCCTGGCACATGGACCATATTAAAGGTTCAGTGTGAAATTTGAGTAGAAAGTCCTTTGTTAAAACATTGACAACAATTCTTGGGCTACACTAATTACAAATCCAAAGATTTTCTCCCTTACAGGGGGTGATTTGAAGAGTAAAAATGTGAAATTGGTCAAGTGACTACTCTGTACAGAGAATGTGCTTTCAGATTCCTGTAAACAGCTGTGCCATCTGCCAAAACCCAGCGTTCATTGACTACCTTGCAGGATAGACTGATCCAGTGATAAAATGTGTCAGTAATTTTATGAAATCCTGTATAGAAAGGAAACTCAATCATTTAACCATCATACACATGATTCTGCCACCTTCTCAATGTATGAACAGAAAGGAAGAGAAATTGTGTGGGAAGTTCTGGCCTGCACTTGGCAGAGTCTTCCTTCGACAATTAAATTTCTTTTTTTTATCTGGGCAAATTTACCTATAAAATCAGTAGAAATTTAAATAATTTTCATCTCAATTTAACCCCCTTTCTTCCCTTGAGGTCTACTTCACAGCTCAACCACCACCCTTTTAGTATCTGTTAATAAATATTAATGCCTCTATTCATTTTCTTTCTGTATATTTGATTTATTTATATATTAGCAATAGTATATTGAATTCTAAGGCCCAGAATACTAACCCTTGACCTATAAGTAACCTCTTTTAGGAATTCTATGTGTTAGAGTGTATTTAATAATCCTGGTTGCCTCTGTGTCCATAGAACTCCAGATAGTCCAGGAAAACTTTTCCTTAAATATATAACGCTTATATAAGCATATATATAACCTAGGTAACTGATCTGGGATAATTGTCACAGCAGATAGAGAGGAATGATTATGGGGGAAGAAGGACCCACTGTAATATATTATACTGAAGAACTGTTGGTCCTCTCAGCAGTAAATAATGATGTTTTTACATAAATCTGGTGAACTGAGAATGTACAGAAATAAAATCAGAACATATGTTTCTTTTGAAATAGGGTTTTCTTTGTTTGCAAAACCTATATAGTGACACTGGCATGGGAGCTCAGTCCAGGAATGAATCTGATGCGTCCCTCCAGTTACAGTCAAGAAGAGACATAGAGCCAGGTCTTTATCATATAATCACATAAAGGGAGTAATGTATCTATTCTTTCTGTATTCTGCATAGAGATGAACTAATCTCTGACAATCTTTGACCCAAACATAACTCATTCCTCTTCTTGTTTCTTTCTAAATCTCTTAAAGAGTGTCTCCCTGTTAGGAATATGATTACACAAAATGGCGAGGAGAAGGATCTCACTCACAACTTTTAGCCCAGTGATTAGGGTCCTGACCTTGGATGTGGGAGACCCCAGGTTGAAGTTGAGGTTCCTCAATATCACTTCTTGAATCTGTTTCACTGTGAATAAATAATGAGAAAGTCATTGGCCCAGAGAGAGGAAGTGAGCCTGGGAATGATTATGTAGCCTGGTGATTTGAGCCCTCACCTAGGGGGAGGGACACCAAGGATCCAATTTCCCTGCTCCAATATTTTTTTTAAATTATGTATCTGGAGAGGAACAGTTTCATCTGGAGACACTGAGGGAGCCCAGCTTCACAATAGCCCAGAGGTAAGAATACTCTGAGAGGTACCAGACCTCTGTTCAAATCACTTCTCCCTCTCAGGCAGAGGGGGGACTTGAACTGTGGGTCTCCCACACCCCCAGTGAGTACCCTAACCACTAGGCTAATAGTTACAAGGGAAGTGCAGTTGCCTAACTTCGAGAGAGGGTTTGCAGCTGAGAATCCCAAGCACAGGAAGTTGCCTCCCTCCAACCCCAATTTAAGCACCTATCTCAGAGAAGGGCAGGGCTTAGCACATACCCCTTGGCTTGCTATCTCTCAATGGCTAGCTTTCATGAGGAACTGCTTAGTACACTTGATTTGTGAATCCTATATCTCCCCATTCACTGTATAGGGAGCCGAGGCACCTAACCCAGTGATTCTCCAGGGAATTAAGAATTAGGAACAGTGTGCTCAGTATCATCACACCTAAGTTTTGTTGTTACTCTAGTCCAGGGGTAGGCAACCTATGGCACACGTGGTGAAGGCAGCGCATGAAATGATTTTCAGTGTCACTCGTCCTGGCCACCGGTCTGGGGGGCTCTGCATTTTAATTTAATTTTAAATGAAGCTTCTTAAATATTTAAAAAACCTTATTTACTTTACATACAATAATAGTTTAGTTATATATTATAGACATAGAAAAAGACCTTCTAAAAACGTTAAAATATATTACTGGCACGTGAAATCTTAAATTAGAGTGAATAAATGAAGACTCAGCACACTGCTTCTGAAAAGTTGCCGACCCCTGCTCTAGTCTCTAGTGACCTAATGAATGAATTGTGATTCACACTCGCACATAGAGAACTCTTGTGAGAACTGGCCCTACCAATTTATTCTGACTGTGAGCTCAACTATAAAAGTGTATGAAAGTTCATAAGATGACACAATAACTTATAATGAAAATGTGGATGGGAAAAGGTATGAAAAGGAGACAGAACGACTGAATTAGTCTAAACAAACATGCCTCCTGATATAATTCAAAGACTGTGTTCAGATCATGGCTGGTAAATAAGAAAATGTGGGCCTGGAAATTAATGAACCAAAATTGGTGTGTCAAATATTAGGGGAAAATGAGGAAGAACAGACAGAGACTACTGGAGCAAGCTACACCATCATGGCTTCCACTGCCAGTTTCTTCTTTGATCCTGGCCCTTTTTCATCCTAATCGTGAGAGACTTCAGAGCCATTAGTGATCTTTGAGAACTAGTGGAGGATGGAAGAAATCCCAGAAGACTGGAAAAGGGCAAATGTAGTACCTTTCTATAAAAAGAGGAATAAGGACAACCCAGGGAATTATAGACTAGTCAGCTTAACTTCCGTACTCAGAAAGGTAATGAAGCAATATTCAAACAATCAATCTGTAAGCACCTAGAAGATAATAAGGTGATAAGTAACATTCAACATTGGTTTGTCATTAAAAAGTCACGTCATGCCAACCTAATATCCTGCTTTGACAAGATAGCAAACTTTGTGGATGGGGGGAAGCAGTAGATGTGAGATTTCTTGACTTCAGTAGCATGTTTGATACTGTCTCACATGACCTTCTCATAAACAAACTAGGGAAATATAGACTACACAAATCTATTATAAGGTTGGTGCACAACTGGATGCAAAACTATACTCGAACAGTAGTTATCAATGGTTCAAAGTCAAATTGGAAGGGCATATCAAGCGGGGTCCCACAGGGAGCTGTCCCAGGTCCAATTCTATTCTATAGCTTCATAAATTATTTGGATAATGGCATAGAGAGTACAATTATAAAGTTTGTGGACAACACCAAGTTGGGAGGCAAGTGCTTTGGAGGACAGGATTAGAATTCAAAATGATGTTGACTGGAGAAATGGTCTGAAATAAATAGGATGAAATTCAATAAGGACTCATGGAAAGTACTCCACTTAGGAAGAAATAATCAGTTGCACAAATGCAAAATGGAAAATGACTGCCTAGGAAGAAGTGTTGAAGAAAAGGATCTAGGAGTTATAGTGGATCACAAACTAAACATGAGTCAATGTAATACTGTTGCAAAAAAAGCTAACGTCAATCTGGGATGTATTAGCTGGAGTGTTGAAAGCAAGGCAGAAGAAATAATTCTTCACTCAACTCAGCACTGACAAGGCCTCAACTGGTATACTGTGTCAAGTTCTGGGCACCACACTTCTGGAAATTGGAGAAAGTCCAGAGGAGGGCAACAAAATGTATATACATCTAGAAAATATGACCTATGAAGAAAGATTGAATAAAAAATTATTTTGTTTAGTCTGCAGAAGTACATAAAAGATTTTATAAAGAGAAGGGGGATAAATTGTTCTCCTTAACCACTGAGGATAGTGCAGGAAAGAATGGGCTTAAATTGCAACAAGGAAGATTTAGGTTAGACATTAGGAAAATCCTCTTTACTGTAACATGTTACCTAGGGAGGTTGTGGAATCTCTGGAAATTTTAAAGAACAGGTCAGACAAACACCTTAGTCCTGACTGCGTGGAGGGGACTGGACTAGGTGACCCATGAAGATCCTTTTCAGTAATACTTTCTCTTTTGGGGTCAAAATGACTTTTTGTTTTGAAATTTAAGTTAATTGTAGTAAAAATACAAAATAAACATCTTAAAATGTCTTAATGAAAGATTTCCATTGACCCAGTATTTTAGGTTTTTGGTTTGCATAATATTAGAGATTTTGACTTTTCATCCTGATTGGGGTGAGAAATAGTGAAAATTCTCAGAAGACAGGAAAAGGTTTCCTGCCTAGCTTCACTCTTAATTGGGTTACAGAGCATCCCTCTCTATACCTGGGCATTAAGGATTCAGCATGCTGGACCACTGCTGTGGATGGAGGTATGTGTGCCTCTCTTCCCCCCCCCCACCACCATGAGGGCTCTTGAATGGCCTCTTTGTTGTAATCCAGGTTTTGTCTCTTACCAGATACAAGTGTTGGTTTTATCTGAATGCAGCATTTGTTTCTGGGGTTAATTCCTGCCTCCTCAAAGCCTGAGAAAGGAAACTGGAGTTGGACCTTGTGAGAGGCAAGTAGGGTTCTCTTAGGCATACGGTTTGGGACTTGGGACCAATGTAATGAACCTGGGATGCCTCCACCACAACAGTGTGTGTTCCTCTTCCATAACAGGCTGAGGTAACTCTGAGAACAAAATGGCTGCTCTTGCTGAAGAAAGGCAGAATTCTTAGAAATTTTAAGGTTCAATACCCAGGAAAAAATGGCATCACAAGTTCATGGCTAAATATACCACAGTTTGGGCTAGTGAGAGCACAGTAAGGGTGCTCTGATTGGCTCTTCACCAGAATAAAGGTGAGTGGCTTATCAAATGAAGTTGCTGTTGCTCATTCTGAGTACCTAAGTCCTTCTGTGATTGCAACAAAATATTTGAAAATGACTATAAATGGCAATAACAATAAATGTGATATATTAGGCCAGGGCCAGGAATTAATACAAGAGTTATCTTGGTGTTTAGGAATCAGGATACACTAGCAAATGATTTTCATGGTTTTTTCATCCTTCTTCTGCCAGTGCAGTGGGTGCTGAGTGAACAGCTTTCTTCTCACATATACAGGGGTTTGGCTCAGCACAAGAATTGGACTTGGTCCTCTACTGAAGAGTACCATGTTAGGTGACTGTAAACCTAGGAAGGAAAGGCATAATTTACTGCCTGCCAGTGACATGTACGAATCCCCAGCAGTGGTACTCATTGTTCAGTTAGTAGGGCAGCAGGTGGGAGTGATGGGCACAGTTTCTAAAACAATTTGTGAATGAATCTAATGTTCATGAAAATCAAGACAAAAAAGTGTTGGAAAAAATTGGGCTGGGTATAGACAGCTTCCTATCACAGCTCTGCCAATATCCCTGACTCTGGAGCTGTACCACGCCCTGATACTCCAGCCCAGGGCTCCCTGGCCAACAACTTTATGAATGCATCTCATCCCATTCTCTTGCATAACAGAGATCTCATTTTCATCCGGTTGTCCTGTAGGAATAATAAGATGAGGAAAAATACTAAAAGATATGCAGTGAAGAGGGGCAGGCATGCCAGGGGAAGCAACGTGCTCCAACCTAAGGAAAGAAACAAATTGTGATGGAGTGGGGTGGACCAGTGTGTGTGTGTGTGTGTAGGAGCCCCAGATAAAAAATTGTGCCCACCTGAAAACCGTCTCTCCAGTGCTTCTCAGGGCTGCGGTATAACAGCCATGTTACAACTCTGTGCTTGCACAACACAAACAACTAGCTCAAACAGAAGGAAACAGCTTCTGCTACTGAGAGGCAGGTTTTTACAGGTTGCCGGTGAGAGCTGTGCCATCATACCACACTCAGGGCTCATTGGCTGTCTTATGGGATATAATAGTGATATCTAAAATAATGACTGGTGTGGAGAAAGTGAATAAGGAAGTGTTATTTACTCCTTCACATAACACAAGAACCAGGGGTCACCCAATGAAATTAATAGGTAGCAGGTTTAAAACAAACAAAAGGAAGTAGTTCTTCAGACAAACCAAAGTCAACCTGTGGAACTTGTTGCTGAAGAAGATATAACTGGTCCTGGAGGATAAGTTCATCAATGGCTATTAGCCACGGTGGTCAAGATGTAACCCCATGCTCTGGTTGCCCCCAGCCTCTGCATGCCAGAAGCTGTTCTGTTCATTCTCTTTGAAGTACCTAGCATTGGCTACTGTTGGAAGACAAGATATTGATCTAGATGGGCCACTGGTCTGACACAGTATGGCCATTCTTATGTTAATATATTTTATTCTTATGTTCTTATCAAAATCTCTTAGTTTCTAGGGCCTTTCTGTAGTGTTTTCTCTACTTCCTTAGATTCTGAGATTTGATGTAGAAATAAACAGCAAACAAGCACACTAGAAAGCGCCATCTGAAGAGACATGCTCTTACAGTGGTATGGAGGAAACTAACCAGCTCTTTGGGGCATGTTCCATGCAAACAAGATATACCTGCAAGGCTTGTTCAGCCTGGAGGAGGAGGTGCTTACAAGGGGGAATTTACCACAGGAAGGGGTGATGAATAGAAAGAAGGCAGCTCCTCCCAGGGCTGCTGGTAACAGAGGTAGTCCAGCTGAGGAGGAGACAGTTGCAAGACACACTGCTCCTGTAGCCCCCTGACTAACAGTAAGGCAATACACTTGAAGAAGAGGGGTAGATGGTAAACCACTGAAAGAGGCATTTGGGGAGACTAAGCCCTTATAACTGAATACAGGGGAGGAGACAGGGTAAACAATGGGTAGTGGGACCTGGGGCGGTCTAGAGTGCCCCACCCCTCACCCCGCTAGAGGGTGAGATTATATTTTCTTCCATGGTGCAGAGCTTTCAAGGTGTTACTGATACTGCTAACCTGTTAACCTCACCTTGCAGGAAGCTGGCTGTGCTTAAACATCAACAGCTCAGAGTAACAGCTCAGTTATTCACGCACAACATCTCATGACTTCAGGCTGCTCTAACTTGCACTAGGCTGTTTTCACACTAAACAACTGAACTGTTTGCTATTGAATAGGTTAGGATTGGTTTAAGTGCATCCACTCTAGCCATACTGATTCATCCATACATAATAGCATTGTGGTAAACCCTTTCAAATACAAAAGTTTCTTGGTACCTTGCCACATTCCCAACACAACTTCTGAAAGATATGGATTTTTGGAGATTTTTGAAATGTCACCACTGAGGACTGGTTGAACCATCCAGGTCACACAAACTTGCTGCAGACTAAAATGGGTCAAGAGAATAACACAGCATTAAACACTGCAGAAAGCAAGTCTACTTCAACTGGTATTTGTCATGCATTTGAAGTGCTTTTGTGAGTGGACACAAGACAATTAACATATTAGGGGGACCACAGTACATGGTTTCTACCATGGTACATTTCTCTAGTGTAGAGAAGAGTGAGGTGACTGGATCATGAGCAGTGGAACCATCTTGTGTAACAGGGACATCTTTGTACCAAGCACAGAGTGCGGGAGTTAGAGTATGAGACAAACTCCTCAAAGTGCATCCTGAAAGCTCAGCCTTAGGAATAGAGGTCTTCTCAGATGCGTGTGTCAGGGATACATTATCTTCAACCTTGGAAAGATGGAGTTCTTGCTGGTGGACTGGAACTCCTTATGGTTTTTCTTCTTCTGTCACACTATGTATTGTAGGGGCTCATTCAGAGATGAGATTAAGAATTTTGGCATCACTTTTGACTATGGACATCCTTGCATTAAATGTGGTACAAAAGTGGGTTTCCGTCCCCTTACACACAGTTTTACAATTTTTACAAAAGCACTCTTAATTATCCTATTCTGACAGCAGCAATCTCTATCCTTATCAGTACATGATCTCACAGCAGGACTTCTTCATATCTCTCAACTTGTCCTTGATCCATCTGTTGTTCTGTTTATTGGTTTGAGAGGTTGGGGCCATATTACATATTGCATTATATTTTTTACATTGGCTGCCTATTTTGTAAGAGGCTGTCATTAAACTAGCCTTACTGAGTTTTGAAGCTCTAGTTATTTTTCAGAGCTCCTCCTTCAGCCCACCCTGATGGGTATTTGTACTCTAATTAAACAAGCCCTTCAGGAATCCCACTGCCATCATGTCTTAGCTCTTAAATAACATGGCAATAGACACCAAAGGAGACAGAAAAAGTATATACGACAGATAATTATGATTTTGCTTTGATGGATCCTGTGGCATGGAACTTATTTCACTTTGATATCCATTTCAGTTAGTTAGTTCTACTGAACTTCTAAACAACACTTTAAACTGATTTCCCCAGAAATGTGTTTTCAGTGAGACTATTGGTATCTTTGTATTCTAATGCATTTGTCTGTGCTCTTTTTCTGTGTTTGGATGAAGTATAACAAAGGAAGCAAAAAGGAAATAACTAAATTAGACGTTTAAAAATATTTCAACTCTTCTCATCTCTAGAGACATATTATTATCAGTAGCACAGATAGTAGTTATTTGTAAATTATTTGTACCAGACATTAAACAAATTTCTGCCATGTGAACATCTCTTTTCACTTTCAGGTGACATTGTAAATAAGAAGCAGACAGCATTATCTCCTGCAAATGTAAACAAACTTGTTTGTCTTATCGACTGGCCAAACAAGAAGTAGGACTGAGTGGACTTGTAGGCTCCAAAGCTTTTGTTGTTTTATTTTTGAGTTCAGTTTTGTAACAAAAAATCTGCATTTTTATGTTATACTTTCATGATAAAGAGATTGCACTTCAGTTCTTGTATGAGGTGAATTGAAAAATACTATTTCTTTTGTTAATCTTTTTATAGTACAAACATTTGTAATAAAATATAATATACAGTGAGTACTGTACACTTCATATTCTGTGTTGTAACTGATATCAATATATTTGAAAATATAGAAAAAATCCAAAAATATTTAAATAAATGGTATTCTGTTATTGTTTAACAATGCAATTAAAACTGTGGTTAATTGCTATTAATTTTTTAATCAAGTTAATTTGATTTAATTGCTTGAGTTAACTATGATTAATTGACAGCCTTATTTACAATATAAAGACAACTTCTGAAGAGAAAAGTAAAGGGCACGCATTTCTCCTATGCATTTATAAGAGGACAGTGATTGCCCAGGATAAAATTCTCATGGTTTTCAAGTTCCATTGTGTGATATGTCAGGTTTCACCAAAAGAGCTGACTGCTCACAAATATAGCGCTTTTTATCTTTGCAGTCATCAGAGAAGAGCCCTCCACCTCTGACAACTGCACAGTCCCCATCCATGTATCCTTTCTTTACTGGAAACCTAAAATGGGTGGAGGAGGGAGGGAGTTATTTTGGCCATTCTAGTTACAGATACATCACAATTTTAGTTTTTTCTAAGGTGCTAAATCACTCTGGAATCTGAGTGCCATAATATATGGCATTGCCTAATAACAGAACAATTGTGGAGAAGCAGAGGGACATTTTAAAAAGATTAATTAGTAAATTTGATGGTTATCAATATAAGAGAATAACTACATTGGCTAGGCAGGAATAGTGCACAAGATACTGTGTAAACTTTCTGTATAACTCTAGAAATGCACCTCTGACAGGACACATAACCTCCTGTCTTCATTTTTCAGTTCTTAGGGGAACAAGGAACTGATAGGGAGGCTGCCGGTCCACCCTGGTTCCAAGCCCTCACCAGGTAGCTACAATAGGCTTTTCTTTCTTCAAGCAGTGGAAAAAGCAGGTGACTTCCAAACAATGTTCTAAGGGATCATTGCACAACTTTAAAGGAGCATGTTCTCTAACTGATCGGCAATGTAACAACGAGACAACCGTTAACCAGGACGACTTTAAGTGAGGAGTTACTGTAGTTTCAATAGCAGATGAATCCTGAGAAATCAAAGATCCAGTTTTAATGTAAATGTCCAATTGTAAAATTGAATGAAGGGAAGGGAAATCTAGATTATATCTGTAAATGAGACAGCAGTGCAATTTTATCTATGTAAGCTGGGGAGAGAGATAGATACGCTGGAGGGTAGGGATAGGATACAGAGGGACATATTGGAGGATTGAGCCAAAAGAAATCTGATGAGGTTCAACAAGGACAAGTGCAGAGTCTTGCACGTAGAACAGAGGAATCCCCATGCACCACTACAGGCTGGGGACCGACTGGCTAAGCAGCAGTTCTGCAGAAAAGGACCTGGGAATTACAGTGGACGAGAAGCTGGATATGAATCAACAGTGTGCACCTGTTGCCAAGAAGGCTAATGGCATATTTGGCTGCATCAATAGAAGCGTTGCCGACAGATCAAGGGAAGTGAATATTCCCCTCTATTTGGCACTGGTGAGGCCACATCTGGAGTACTGCATACAGTTTTAGGTCCACCACTACAGAAAGGATGTAGACAAATTGGAGAGAATCCAGCGGAGGGCAACAAAAATTATCAGGGGGCTGGGGAACATGACTTACGAGAAGAGGTTGAGGGAACTGGGCTTGTTTAGTCTGCAGAAGAGAAGAGTGAGGGGGGATTTGATAGCAGCCTTCAACTACCTGAAGGGGGTTCCAATAAGGATGGAGCTCAGCTGTTCTCTGTGGTAGCAGATAACAGAACAAGGAGTAATCTTGTCAAGTAGCAGTGGGGGAGGTCTAGGTTGGATATTAGGAAGCATAATTTCACTAGGAGGTTGGTGAAGCACTGGATGGGTTACCTAGGGAGGTGGTGGAATCTTCATCTGGTTTTCAAGGTCTGGCTTGACAAAGCCCCGGCTGGGATGATTTAGTTGGTGTTGGTCCTGCTTTGAGCAGGCAGTTGGACTATCTGACCTCCTTAAGTCTCTTCCAACCCTAAGCTTCTACGATTCTATGATAAACTGAACAGTAGTTTTCTTTCATTAGTGACACCAAACACTGGTTGGAAAAAAGGGTAATTTGGTTCACAGCAGAGCTCTGACTCACATTATTGCCAAAATTTTTGAGCTCAGGATTTGGGATCTCCTTTGTCTTTTGCTTCATATTGGGCACCATAGAAATGCTGCAAAATAATCCTCATAGAAATGAGAAGTTTGTAGAAATGTCTGTGACTCACCAATCAGTGGAGAGAGCTGTGCCATTTCCCCACATCCAGGATCTGTAGGTCTTGCCACGTGATAATCCTATCCAGTGAAAAGTTGCCAGTGGGTTTATGAAAGCCTAATCAAGAACAAAACCAATTCATACAATTGCATTCGTTTCCCTGCTTCTTTCATGGGCAAATAGATACCAGGGATATTGTAATATGATTAACAACTCCTGATATGCTCAGGTAACCTCAGATTGGAGCAACTCTATTGGCCAAACTGATCATGTTCTTCATTTTGTCCAAGAATGTAAGTTTCAGTCTTGTAGAACTGTGTTAATAGCCTCTCCTCCCTTCCCAACCATATTTTAACACCTTTGTCTCCATCAAAACCCTCAGGAGACTGAAGAAGTTTCTACTGGAAACTGCCAGTCCTGTTCCATTGATGGACAGCCTTTTCCCAGAGGATGAGTGCACCCCCTGAGCAATCCTCTGTACTTGCTGGCTCCAGGCAGTGAAAGGCTGGACAGGGGATTCCAACCTTGATCTCTACCACAGAAGTACAAAGCAGTAATTCCTAGGACACTAACCCTGGTGCTATTGCTTTTCCTTAAACTCTGTCAGTTCTTTCAACTACTTAATTTCTTCAGTGTTGATTAATCTCTATTCACTCTCTTATCTGGAGGACATTATCTGAGCCAGAGAAAAATGTGCAGTGCAATTTTCAGCTCCATCTTATGCTACAGTAATAGCTGTCCAGATGCCCACCAGGTTACGCAAGATGCGATTTATGCAAGTTCGCACTTACAGAAAAATTCCATAAGCCGGAAATAGGATTTTCGAGTTGCATAAATTTTTGTGTAATGTACAGGTATACGTTTCTGGCTTATGCAAAATTTGAGTTATGCAAGACTTTCCGGAATGGAATGATTGTGTAAGTCAGGGGGCGTCTGTACCTTGAATATGAATATGAAAAATACAGGTGACATTGGGTTACTACATTGCAGGAGATGTATTTGATTTGAATTTAGAATTTAGTGATGATTCTAATACCGGCAGAAGTGGAGAAAGCTCAAGGTAACTAGCCTTCAAGAAAAATATATAATAAATCAAAATACCAAATGAAGCCAAATCTCATTCTCCTCAATCCTGTTTTCATTGACAAATCTTTTATTATGCAGCTCTCCAAAAGAGGAAGATACTTTACCAGCTCTTCTTTGCCTTCTATCACAAGGAGTCTGGAGCCATGAAAAGAGCAGGCCTCTCGACTCTCCAGCCAAGATTTGTATTCAGTAGAAAAGAGGTAGCATTTCTTTCCACGTTGAAACCAATGTTCTTGGCAAAGAGACTTCCATCCTTAAAAAGAAAATATAGTTTAAGTTTTCTATCACTGTTTCACTTGTACAGACATGTGAGTGTAGGATGACTTAACTACTATCCTGAGAAGGTGTAAGGTAAAGTGGGAGGTTGATGGGTTTATTTTATCGTTTCTTATTCTCTCCAGCTGATTGCTTTTCTTGCTGTACTTCTCTCTATGGCCTTTCACCATGTCACTCAGATCAGTTTAGCTTCCCTACCCTTCCCTAAGGCTCACCTCTGAATTTTGCCTAGTGAGGATATGGGGAGATTCTTTAGTAAATAGGGATAAAAAGACCAGTTTTCTAATTAACCCTCAATGTCATGATCTGTATATTATTGATCAGTGCTGCTATAGGTGTTAGGGATTGAATCTGAAATTATTTCAGTCAATAGGTAAAGCAAATATAAGAAACACTTGTTGTTTTTTTGTTTTTGTTTTTGTTTTTTTTAAGGAAATTGACCTATATCATTTCCATTCAAAACCTATGGTAGGTTTGCATTCTCACCTTGGAAAATTTCCCTTTCTGTCGTGAGGTTTCCCAGCTGTCCACATGGTGGATCAGAGACCTGAAAAACTGAAAGCCAAAATAGCATAACAATATGATGGACCACTTAAAACTAAATTTAATCATAGTGTTACAGATTAATGCGTGTGCCTTTCAGGTACATAAAGGGCCCAATTGTACTATCAGCTACTGTATATCTAATATATATTTATAATAGTATGTTATCATGTTACTATTAACACATCAGCAATTTTTAAGTAAATATTTATTTAAAAATAAACATCTTGAAATTAAAAATAAAAATTGTGTGTGGCTAAAAATTCTGACTCTATGTAGATGGTGAGAAAAATGAAATTGAAAATATCCTGGTTTCTAACCTTTTAGTCACAACAGTGATTGTTTAAATCACAAATATGTCATTTTCAAAGTTAGGCACGCAAGGAAAAATTAGAAATGTAAGAAGAAAATAGTAACTGGAATCTTTGCAAGGTAGGATGAGCAGATGTCCCAATTTTATAAGGACAGTCCCAATATTTGAGGTTTTGTCTTATATAGGAGCCTGTCATAAACAGATGGTTAAGGGTTAATGTCTCTTTTACCTGTAAAGGGTTAAGAAGCTCAGTAAACCTGGCTGACACCTGACCAGTGGACCAATAGTGGGACGAGATACTTTCAAATCTTGGTGGAGAAAGCTGTGGGTGCTTTTTTTTTTTTGTTCGTTGTTCACTTTGGGACTAAGAGGGACCAGACGTACACCCAGGCTCTCCAAATCTTCTGAATCAGTCTTTCATGTTTCAAAATTGTAAGTATAAACAGGCAAAGCAGATTAGTCTTATTTTTGTTTTCTCAACTGTGAATATTTCTTTTGCTGGAAGGATTTTACCTCTGTTTGCGTAACTTTGATCTAAGGCTAGAGAGGGGGTTTCCTCTGGGCTATATAATCTAAGTACCCGGTAAAGCATTTTCCATCCTGATTTTACAGAGATATTTTTACCTTTTCTTTCTTTAATTAAAAGCTTTTTTTAAGAACGTAATTGATTTTTCCTTGTTTTAAGACCCAAGAGGATTGGGTCTGAACTCACCAGGATTGGTGGGGGAAAGGAGGGGGATGCTTAATTCCTCCTTGTTTTAAGATCCAAGGAGTTTGGATCAGTGTAAAGCCTCTCAAGGCAACCCAGAGAGGGGAAAGTCTGGGGCGGGGGCGGGGCGGGGGGGGGGGAAGGAGAGGGGATGGTTAATTTCTTCTTGTTTTAAGATCCAAGGGGTTTGGATCTGTGTTCCCCAGGGAAGATTTTGGGAACAGAAAGTGTGCCAGACACTAAATTCTGTGCTGGTGCAGTGTACCGGACCTAAGCTAGTAATTAAGCTTAGAAGTGCTCATGCAGGTCCCCACTTTTTGTACTATAAAGTTCAAACTGGGGAAAGAAACCTTGACAGAGCCTATTATCTCTCACCCCCTGTCCTGATTTTTCACACTTGCTGTCTGGTCACCCTATTCCAAGGAAGCCAAGGAATAACTGCATTAGGCTGAGAAAATTCCAGAAGTTTCAAGCCCTGAAGCATCCTAGGAAGTCTTTTATTGCTGGCTATAGATTGCTTAATGTAGCAGATGCTGGGGGTTCAGTCCCCAGATTCCACTAGAATGTTTGTGCTTTGCGTTGAGGGCCAGGGACCTGTATGGCTCTTTGGTTCCTGGGCAAGACAGCTAGATTGTTGTTGTGATGCCAGGGGCTCTCTTGCTGCAGCTGTCCCTAGAAAATCCTGAAGAGTGAAGAAGAATGTATAGAAGCCCAGCTGGTTCCCCTGTCCTGTTCCCTAAATCTATAATTATATAATTGAAGAAGTGATTTTTCAGAAGTGCAGCACACACAATGCAATTCACACTCCGTTGATTTAAGAGGTTAGAAAAGACATATGTCAGCTCAGAATTATTTGGCCTTTTAGTGTCTTCTTTGCTCATATTTTACCTTTGGCACTCAAGAAACCCACTGCTGTCAGCAAAGCCAAGCAGAAGATCCCAAGAATCACTATAATGAGCATCCACTGAGAAGATGGAGCAGAAGAACCTAGGAGAGAGAAAAGAGAGAAATGCAGTATTAAGGAGAACATTTTAAGCCTCACAGTAGGCATAAGCCCTAACTGATTTCTTTGAAATCTTTATGAGGAGTTTTGCTTTTAATTTTCTCATACAGTTCAAGAACAGTGTTAGACTATGGACAGTTAAATAGTAGTACATACAGAGTCAACAGCTTGTAGCACACAGTACCTTTGGTCTGGGGGTTCTTAGTTCTTCGTCTCCTCTGCTGCTCAGAAGCATTATGGCATTTCAGTTCTGTGTAGGTCACCACCTCCTCATTTACTTCTAGTGGATTATAGATTAGAAATAGTGAATTCCATTCATTGCACTGACAAAGTAGACAGCTCTGATTACAGTCTATAGAGGTATAAAACTGTCACTGCAGTACGTGAGGTAGAACTTTTGTATTAAAAGGTTTTCTCCTACAGTACAATCATCTTCAGTAACCTAGCAGTGTACTGGGATCAACAAACATCTGGGAATTCTGCATATACACCTAATTACTTTTTTCTGATATCTGACTTCTATTTAGAGTCTTAACTAAAAATGTTGTTAACTTCCACTTAAAAGTTGTTCAAGTGATTAATATAACCCTTTGCATATACTTTATAATCAGAAAAGCACAGTTAAAAAGATAAGCATTAAAAGCTAGAGAAATCATCAATTAAGATAACATATCTACACAATTACCCTTATGACTTATGCATTTGGCTTATCAAAATATTGAAATGTAATATTTCATTTTATATACTTCAGCAGAATAGTAGACCAAAAGCTGGGAGACTAAGGGAGTTAGCCAGCTGACTTTGCCAGCAGAGGCAGAGAGGTTTGTGTGTGTTTCTGTTTGTTTGGGTTTTTTTTAATTGTTTCCTTAAACTTGCAGGTACTGTACAATGAAGATGACACCAAGTTGGGGGGAGTGGTGGACACGCTGGAGGGCAGGGATAGGATTCAGGGAGACTTAGACAAATTGGAGAAGTGGGCCACAAGAAACCTCATGAAGTTCAACAAGGACAAGTGCAAAGTCCTGCACTTAGGACAGAAAAACCCCATGCACTGCTACAGGCTGGGGACTGTTTGGCTAAGTAGCAGTGCTGAAGAAAAGGATCTTGGGGTTACGGTAGATGGAAAGTTGAACATGAGCCTACAGTGTGCTCTTGTAGCCAAAAAGGCTAATAGCATACTGGGCTGTATTAGTAGGAGTGTTGCCAGCAGATCGAGGGATGTGATTATTCCCCTCTATTCGGCACTGGTGAGGCCGCATCTGGAATATTGTGTCCAGTTTTGGGCGCCACACTACAAAAAGGACGTGGAACAATTGGAGAGAGTCCAGCGGAGGGCAACAAAAATGATTAGAGGACTGGAGCACATGACTTATGAAGAGAGACTGAAGGAACTGAGCTTATTTAGCCTGCAGAAGAGAAGACTAAGGGGGGATTTGATAGCAACCTTCAACTACTTGAAGGGATGCTCCAAGGAGGAGGGAGCTAGGCTGTTCTCAGTGGTGACGGAGGACAGAACAAGGAGCAATGGTTTGAAGTTGCAGTTGCGGAAGTCGAGGCTGGATATTAGAAAAAACTTTCTGACTAGGAGAGTGGTGAAGTATTGGAATGGGTTACCTAGGGAGGTGGTAGAATCTCCATCTTTAGAGCTATTTAAGGTCCGGCTAGACTGCACCCTGGCTGGGATTATTTAGGGAAAGTGGTCCTGCCTTTAGCAGGGGGTTGGACTAGATGACCTCATGAGGTCCCTTCCAACCTTTTGATTCTATGATTCTATTAGGGCATGTTTCCATCACCACTGCTCTCTGTTTGTCTACACTGTGGGGTTCCTGACCAAACAGGCAACTTAACCCTAGAGGTTTCCATGCAGGTTCTGGTCTTGACTTGCTGGAAATGGGTCTAGAATTTCACTGCCAATGAATCCAAGCAGGGGGAACAACCAGGTGTAAGAGGTGTCTGCTGGAGGAGTCCCTTGGGAAATAGGTAAAAGAGCTGTAAGTGGCTTGTCTGCCTCGCATCTGGGAGCATAACAACTTCTTCGACTGGACACAAGTGCAGACATCTGGGATGGAGGATGCTGTGACCCTCTTCCTACGACAGATGCTAGCCAACTACAGATGACTGCAGCAGCAGCAGAGGAAATGGGAGAACAGGCAGCTCTGCAAGGAGCTGAAAGACTAATTGGCCACCTTGGTCAGTAGACAGTGCTCCACCCCGCACCCTGGTTCCCTGTCAATAAATGTCAAGAACTGGTACTCTATACTGGCAACAGGAGGTGAGGAGCAGATCCCACTGGCTGAGGAGGAGGAGCCATTTGCCCCAAGGCTGGAAGCCTCACTGCCACCACACATAGGAGGAGGATACATAAGGTGCTGGTGGTCAGGAACTCTCTTCTGGAATGAAGGCATCCATCTGCCAACCTGACATGATGTCCTGGGAGGCATGCTGCCCGCTTGGTGCCTCTGTCAGAAATATAATGGAAAGTTTGCCAATGCTCATCTGTCCCTCTGAGAGCTACCCTCATGGGAAGAAAGTCTAAGGGAAGAAGGAATTCAGGTCAGCTGGCAGCTCCTCAAGGAGTCAGCATTAAAGCCACAGCTACAAACTATTCTGATGCAAAAAAAAGATAGGAACAATAGTGAGAGGCCAATATGCCTCCATCAGAAGCTCTTTAATGACCTGAAAATGAAAGAGAAATCCTACAAAAAGTGGAAACATTCAAATTGAGGAGGAGGAGTATAAAACAGCAAACGAATGTAGGGATAAAATTTAGAAAGGCTATGGCACAAAATGAGTTAAAGCTGGCAAGGGACATAAAAGGCAATAAGAAGTGGTTCTTTAAATACATGGGGAGGAAAAGAAAGACAGAGGAAACTGTAGGATCTCTACTTAGCAGGGAAGGAGAGCTAATAACTGATGACATCAAGAAATCTGATGTGCTCAATGCCTATTTTTCTTCAGTCTTCACTAAAAAGTTTCATGATGACCAGATACTCAACACAATTAATATTGACAGCCAGGGAGAAGGAATGCAAGTCAAAATAGGAAAAGAACAGACTAAAATATTTAGATAAGCTAGATGTACACAAGTTTGTCAGGGCCTGATGAAATTCATCCTAGGGTACTTAAGAAACTAGCTGAAGCAATCTTGGAACCATTAGCAATTGTCTTCAAGAACTCCGAGACGACAGGAGGGGTTTCAGAAGACTGGAGGAAGGTAAACATAGTACCCAGCTTTAAAAAGGGAACAAGGAAGAACCTGGGAATTATAGACCAATCACCCTAATTGTAATACCTGGAAAGATACCAGATCAAATTGTCAATTAATATGTAAGCACCTGGAGGATAATAGGGTTATAAGGCATAGTCAGCATTGATTTGTCAAGAACAAATCATGCCTCACCAACTTAATTTCCTTCTTTGATAGGGTTACAGACCCAGAGAATAGGAGGCAGAAGTAGACATACCTTCATACCTTCAAAGTAGATATACCTTCATTTTAGTAAGGCTTTTAAAATACTTCTACACAACATTCTCATAAGTAAACTAGGGAAACATGGTCTAGATGGAATTACAATAAATTGGGTGCACAACTGGCTAAAAGACAATACTCAAAGAGTAGTTATCAATGGTTTACTGTCAAATTGGGAGGTTGTGTCTAGTAGCATCTTTCAGGGGTCAGTGCTGGATCTGGTTCTATTCAATATTTTCATTAATGGCTTCTATAATGGAATAGAGAGTATGCTTATAGAATTTGCAGATGACACCAATCTGGTATGGGTTGAAAGCAGTTTGAAGGACAGATTTTTAATTCAAAATGACCTCAACCAAATGGAGAATTGTTCTGAAGGGAACAAGATGAAATTCAATAAAGACAAGTGCAAAGTACTTCACTTAGGAAGGAAAAATCAAATGCACAACTGCAAATGAGGAATAACTGTCTAGGTAAGAGTACTGGTGAAAAGGATCTGGGGGCTACAGTGGACCACAAACTGAATATAAGTCATCAATATGCTGCAGCTGAAAAAAAAGGCTAATCTGATTATGAGGGAATCAACAGGAGTGTTGGGGATGTAAGACACAGGAAGTAATGGATCGCCTCTACTCAGCATTGGTGAGGCCCCAGGTGAAGTACTGTGTTCAATTCTGGACATCACAATTTAGGAAGGATGTGGACAAATTGGACAGAGTCCAGAAGACCGCAACAAAAATGATAAAAGGTTTAGAAAACCTGACCAATGGGGAAAGACTGACAAAACTGGGCATGTTTAGTTTTGAGAAAAGAAGACAGAGGGAGGACCTCTTCCAGTATCTTAAGAGTTTTTATAAAGATGAGGATGTTCAATTGTTCTCCATGTCCACTGAAGATAGGACAAGAAGTAATGGATTTAATCTGCAGCAAAGGAGATTTAGGTTGGAGATGAGGAAAAACTTTCTTACTTTAACGGTAGTTACACTCTGAAAGAGGCTTCCAAGGGAGGTCATGGGGACCCCAGCATTGGAAGCATTTAAAAAAAAAAGTTGGACAAATGACTGTCAAGGATGGGCAAGGTTTACTTGGTGCTGTCACAGCACAGAGGGCTGATCTTGATGACTTTTCAAATCCCTTCCAGCCCTACATTTTTATAATTCTAACACAAATTTAATTCTGATCTACAATACACATTTAAAAACTCATTCAACACATTTAGTGTTATTTCCTTAATTTAAAGCTTGTGCCTGCTGTCACTGAAGTCAATGGCTGTTTTAGAATTGATTTCAGAGAAACATGGCACTTGGCATTATGTTCTTCTTAATGGACATGTTTTTCTTCTTCTTCTTTTTAAAAAGGAGCATTTTTAAATGTCATCTTCTCAAAAATTAACTGATCAATGTCTTTGATGCTCACTGGAATTCTTGCACAGGTCAAGGAATCTTCTGCTGGACAGGAATGAGTTTAATGGCTCTGGGATGGTAAATAAATATAGCCAGTTAAGGATGAGTCATGACTTCATGATGTTGACTATAACAATCAGGCAAAGCAGAGAGAAACTGGTACTTTATTTGAGTATGAGTATGCTTCAGAAGGGAAAGCAGAATTCAAACATCATGTCCTTTAATCCTCCCACAATAAAGCATGTCTCCTTGTGCACGGGGCAATTCAAACAACATTCTTTGACAAGGAATGGCTTGTGAAAACATAATCACAGAACTGTGTTCCAGGGTTCTGGAGATTTAATGGTTTCTACTTCCCACTCCCAAGATACTGTGTATCATTCTTGGGGCATTTCAGTAGCTGAAAGATGTTAATAATTTACTAAAATGACTGTGCCTAACAATGAAGAAAAAGCTAATAATCTAATTAAAGTCAAGTAAAATGTGTACAGCTCACAGAAGAGATTTAATATGGATAAAAAAAGATCAGTAATAGCAGATATGATCTCAGATGTTTATAAACATACCCATACCTTTGGCCCTGGTGTTCTTTGGTCTTTGTTTCTTCTGTTGCTCAGAAGGAGAGTTAAATTTCAAGTCTACATATTTCACTGCCTGTTCACTCATTTCTGGTACTTTCTGGGATAAAAAAATTGGATTTAGTATACTGAGATGAACAATAGGATCTGATAGAAAGTGATACTTGTACTAAGAAACCACAACAGCAATCACCTTGATCTAATAGCAGAATAACTGGGTGTTTCGGAAGAACAAAGCCTCTCTCTCTTTGCACTTGGAATATGGCACATAGTTCTGAGTTCAGAAATGTCACAAGGGGCAGGGGGTCCCCTTTCCCCCTAGTTGGTTGAGGGCGAGAGGATTATGATCACTGTTTTCATTTGAGTTATTTGTCTTAGTTTGTTTGTTCCCATTCATATGTTTATGCCATGATACTTTTGAGTGCTTTATCTAGTGTAATTTTAAATGATTTTTTGCAGAGGGATTTCCACCACTGGCTTTGGGAAACTTTCTGTTTTAATTCCATTCCTTTACACCAAGTTCTATAATTTCACACCACAACCAATTTTCCTCTTTGATGATGATACACTTTCAATATTTCTTGATAGTCATCATTCATCCCCTTTTAGCCATCGTTTGCAAATTCATTACATATGTTTAGTTCTTCAAGCTTTCTTTATAAATCAATCCCCCCAGCCCCTTTAATAAAGCAAATGTCTTCTTTTCTGAATTCCTTCCAAACTGCCCACAACTTCCTGCTTCTTCTTCTTTTTTTTTTTGTAATGTGTTTATCTAAATCAGGTCAGGACAGGGACCATGACCAAAATGTTCAAAAATGGATGATAAAAATAAGGCTTCTAAGTCCATCTGAGGGTTCCTATTTATGCATCCTGGTTTTCAAAAGTGCTGAGCACCCAGTAGCAATAACAGACTTCAGAGGAGCTCAATGTTTTGAACACAAATCAGTTTTTAGGTGTATAGATATGGATTTAAGAGGCCAACTTTAGGCACTCATTTTTGAAAGTCTTGGCATATCTCCTCTCTGTGCTATACAGTTAGCTACACAGTAGATGTTCAACAAATAAATAATAAAATACTACTATTAATTAATCAAAATGGAAATGCACAGAACTGAATTCTAGGCATGCTCTCGTCAAAGCCATAGAGAGATACTCTCCTGTAGCAAAATGCACCTATCTATGCACAAAATATTATTAGCTTTTTCGCTAACATACTGAATTGCAAGACTATATCTAATCTGCTATCCACTCTCATGGCAAGTCTTCACTACAGTACTACATTTGCGCAGGTGCACTGATGCAGATGAGCTGCTGTACCATGTCTGGTGAAGACGCACTGTGCCAACAGGAGAGCGCTTTCCCGTAGGTACCATTACTCCACTTCAGTGAGAAACGTAAGCTATGTCAGTGAGAGAACGTCTCCCACCAACATAGCGCTGGCGTGGACAGCAGGAAACATGCGGTGCTCAGACAAGGGTGAGAGGGGGCTTTTTCACTTCTCTGAGCGACATAAATTAGATTGACTTAGGCTATAGTGTAGACCTGCCCTCAGTTTCCTACTTAATTGTTGCTTTCCATTTCTCCCTACCACTGAATAGCTGTGTGTTGGATTATTACAACAGACGTAATAGTTTTAATTTTACTTTCAGATCATTTTGCTAAAGTTTCCAAACTGCTTTGGGTTATCTATCGGGTCTTGTGTTTGTAATACTCCTCCATTTAGCATAATCTGAGAATGGAATTATGTAAACATACAATATATTAACAGTCTAGTTACTGCAGTTTCCAGTCTGTTTATGAAGATGATAAATAGCAAAGATCTTGCCACTAAACTCAGCCCATTTCTACTTATCATTAACCTTAGTCCACTGTACTTCAACCAGTTTTTTGTTCAGTGATAATGTTCTTATCCAAGACCTTTTGAATTAATTAACTAAGTAAGCTTTCTTGAGAAACTCTGTCAAATTCCTCACTAAAATCAGGATATTATATTTCCTGTATTTTCCAGTTTATGTTAATCTCATAGATTTGGTGTCTACAGTTATCAAGTGTACATACTGAACAAGAGATTAAAAAGATATAGATATATAAATTTCTAATGCTGTCTTGCCTAAGATTATATATCCTTTCTTAGTCCCTTAAAAATAATAATGATAAAATAATACTATATTTCATAGTGTCACTCTTAAATTTTAATCAGAAGAAAAATATTGTACAGGATGCAGAAATAACTCTATTTCAGAAGTAACTTCACTCATTTTTTTAATTATGCAGAAGCAATCACTTATACCTTTTGTAACAACTATACACCATACCAATTAAAGCTCTGGAAGAATGTGGAACTCATACCTTTGTAGCTTTTTGATAGGAGGCTGAAAGGCAGGAACTAGAGCCTGAAGTGCTGCAGATTTTTTTGTCCTTCATGAAAATCCCTTGGGGATGGGGAGAGAGACAGTTTGGTATCACCCTGTCACTGCCTTGTAAGGAGATGGACAACAGGAGCTGAGAGGGGAAGAATTATTCACTCTGCAATGCTTCATCTGAAACCGCACAGGAAGTTCTCGTTCTGCTAGTTTGAAGTGCGCTGCGCCCGCACAAAGCGCTCACAGGATCTTCTCTCTTTGTAGGTTTACGCAAGGCCTAAGGTGTTAAATTTAACCTGCTTGAGGTCAGTTAAATATTGAATTTATTAAACAAGGTTGCTTAAGAAACCAGTGATCAGCTAGTGTCTCTTCACTTCTTAAAACATGGGGTGAGATTCTTCTTTCAGTTACACTGGTGTAAACTGATGTACATTGGTGTAAACCCAATGAAACTCCATTGAAGTTAATACATTCTCTCCCTATTTATAGTGATATAAACAAGATCAGAGCCTACCCCATGGTCTCTGTGTTCACATTCCTGACTTGCCTTACTAGGAAGACAAACGTAGCCCAATGAAGACCTGAGTGCACTTCCTGGTTCAACCCTGGATCTGCTCTCTACAGCCAAGTCACTTCACCTTTCCGGAACTGGGGCGCAATGAAGTGGTTTGGGTACAAGAAGAACAATCCCCAGTCTTTTCCTGAATCATAGTCAAACATATAAATAGGTACAGTTGGTTTGGACAGGGAAAGAAATATTCACTTAACAGTGTTCTGACTGAAATCACACAGGAAGTTCTCATACTCAAGTTGCTAATTTGAGAAGGGCTGCCACCAGCTAGAATGGTCAGAATTTGAAACACATTCTTTTGACAAAGATTCCCTATTTATACTTAAGCTCCCTTTTCCAGAGTAGATGCAGACATCAACCAGTGAGCTTACGCTAGACTCAGGAGGTCTGCATAGCTTGTATTTTCGAAACCCAATCTCTCCCCATACAGAGCTTGGAAAATTTTACAGAAAAAAAAAACAACAACTTGTCAACACTGAGCTCTGAGTCTCCCTGGGCAGCCCTTCTCAAATTAACAGCACATAGTTGGGTCTTCGAACTAGAGTGCAATAATATCTGATTTTGAGTAATGAGAAAACAGAAAGTAGTAGGAGTAAACAAATGATCTAATTGGCAGGCAGAGATGTGAAGCTCCTACCCCTTTTCATGTCCCTTCCAGCTAACCTCTATATATCCATATACACATGTACTCAATGGCAAAATTTGGCCCAAAATGCGGTTGACACCAGATGTGAAAAACAGTAGAAAATTCAGCATCTCCATTTTTACAGTCATAAGTAAGGAAAATACTATTATAGACATTTCACATATATAATGATACAGCAAAGAATATGATAACTGCAGTATGATATAAAAATAGCAACACACAGCTCAGCAAAGCCAGGAAGCAGCAATTATTTCTGAGTTTCTCTTTTGGTCTGAGATGTTTCCAGATATGAATCTCAGATGCGCTATGTTTTTCCTCATAACAGTGCAAGGGACTTCAGCTCAACTGCCTCCTTCTTACAGGCACACCTATGGGTGATTGTACAAACCCTGGAGTGGGTTTCAGAAACAAAGAATGCACATTCTTCACTATATATTTTCTGTACTAAAGAACTGAGAAGGAAAGATGCACATTACTGTCAGCCATACCAATGACATGGCAAAATCTTAAGTAGCTATTAATACTGGGTCATTCTGGTGGGCAGGATAATTGTTTTAAAATTATGTTAATTGATGGCTATGAAAGTGGAGAGTACTACATCTGATGAGAATCATGTATGTGGAGGGAGGGAGAGCTCTTATAGACTCCATTGAAAAATACAGCCTAAGAAATCTGCTTTTTTCTAGATTTTGGGTTATATTACAAGGGACTCAACTCCACCTTACCCTATTCCACTTTGCTGCCTATGGCACTGACTTGGAGGCGAGGACATTATTAAGTAAAGATCCCAACCCATAGTCACACACATTACTGAGCTCAGGCCATTGGAATCTCTTCTTTGCATTTGTTTCATTCCAGCTTTATTACTATTTACTTGCAATATAGGCATCCCTAGAAGAAGTATTCAGGATTGGGGAATCTAGATCATAGAATATCAGGGTTGGAAGGGACCTAAGGAGGTCATCTAGTCCAACCCCCTGCTTAAAGCAGGACCAATCCCCAGATAGATTTTTGCCCTAGATCCCTAAATGGCCCCCTCAAGGATTGAGTCACAACCCCAGGTATAGCAGGCTCAACCTCTGAACTATCCCTCCCTCTTCCCCATTCTGTTATGCAGAGGACAAGACCAAGGTCACATAACACAAGAACCAGGGGTCACCCAATGAAATTAATAGGTAGCAAGTTTCAAACAAATAAAAGGAAATACTTCTTCACGGAACTGTGGAACTCCTTGTCAGGAGATGTTATAAGGCCAAAAAGATAACTGGGTTCAGAAAAGAATTAGATGCATTCCTGGAGGATAGGTCCATCAATTGCTATTAGCCAAGATGGTCAGGGATGCAACCCCATGCTCTGGGTGTCCCTGCTCTCTGATTGCCAGAAGCTGGGAGTGGACAACAAGGAATGGATCACTCAGTAATTGTCTGTACTGTTCATTGTCTCAGAACCACCTGACATTTGTGACTTTCAGAAGACAGATTACTGGGCTAGATGGACTATTGATCTGATCCACTATGGCCACTCTTTTCTTCTTATGACTCAGGGTCTGGCTCCAGGTGTTTAATCAATGTAGGGGAATTTGCTCACAATTTATTTCAATCTGAAGTCACATACAAGGAACACACAGTAGATGCCATTAGAAGGCCATAAACTGGTATGTTTTGACTGTAAGGACAGCAAAGACTTAGAAAGCTCTGCGTTGTTGGCCTGGAGAACTTCCTTTTCCTGAGAGATTTTCTCCTGAATTTCTTGCAGCTTCTGGGCGAGGTTTTCCGAATTTCCTGCTGGTGAATGAGATTTTCCAGAATTTCCTGATGCTGTGTGAACTATTCCTGGCATCTGTTTGCTTAATGAGAAATGAAAAAAAAATTGAATTCAAGATATTATCACACCAAAATTGCCCTTCAAAACTAAACTATGGTTTACAATAGAGAGGCACAATTTTAAAAATTCCTTTAAATGTTCCTTAGAGCCAGGGCTGGTACAAGACAGCTGTAAAGCTATGGGTGTGGCCCAGGGAGCACTTGGTTCCAACCAGAAGAGAGTGCAGGGTTGCATACACTTTTACAGGGATTCTCTGGGTTAGACATCTTCATATCTATTAACAGAAGGATGATATTTGAGGTCTCTACCAAGAACCAGTAGCCCACTGGTCATCATGATCATTGCAAAATAAAAGTAATAGTTAAGAAATTATGTAGCTATACTGAAAATTAAGAGTAAAGGCAGGTCACCAGGAGGTGACATACTGTAGAAAAGTTCCTTTCAGGAGGGAAGTAATAGACACCTATCTCCCTATCTGGGCATTTGTGTATTGCATACCTTACAATGGATGCCTATTTGCTTATTGAGAGACTGTGAAATCTAAAAGAGAAAATTTACACGAAGACAAACAGTAGTGAGGTGTCCTGTTCATGACTAAAACCAAAAGATTGTTCTTGGAGGGCAAGGGGATGTACTGAATTCTTCGCCTACGAGGTAATTTGGCAGTGTACTTGTCTCATGAAGGGAAGCTCACTGCCAGCCTGAAAAGTGCTGCTAGGATTTTGGGTGAGCAATATTCTACAAGGCTGGAGAGCAGCATGTCAATTAAGTCTAGGCATTTGAAAGTATGTTATGATTTTTATTTTATATGTAACTATTTGTTTCCAGTATTTCTTTCTACTTGCTACAACTTGAATCTCTGTGCTTTGTTAAATACACTTCTATTTGATTTCACTATATACATATCTAAGTGCTGTGTGCTAAGCAGAGCAGTGATCTGAGGAGGAATTGGTGATCTAGGGTGCACTGCTTCTTTGGAAGCTGCACATCTGTGAACACTGTGAGTGTCCAGTGGACCATATACTGGACACTCCAGAGAGATATTTGGACAGTTTGAGGGTTGGTGTGTACCTGTTACTAACCTGAAGAGTGAGAGTGGTGCCTGGGAGGGCTAGAGGAGAGTGTTTGTGTTGCCAATGGCTGGTGGAGTTGGGAGCTGACCTATGAAAGGCAAATACAAGGCTTCCATATCTAGGCTTATTAACAATAAGCATCTCAGGTGATCTCAGTTATGAGTGTGTTACATAGAGACCAATTTGTTTGACTCAATTTAACTTTTTTGGATCTGCCCATATTTCTCATTCTCTAATTCTTAAGTATTATTTCTCAGACTTCTCTATGGTTCCGAATCCTTCTAGCGTAGTACCACATAGAAATTTTATTAACATTTTTCTTATGCTCTCTTCCAAAACATTTCATCAGATGTTATATAAGTGAGAGCCTCTCATACATTCCCAGTTAGCACCTGCCTGGACAACTAGCCCTGGATTCCCTATACAGTTGCTTACCATTAACCTTATTTTTATGGTCCCCTGGCAAATTCCAGTTATTAAGTTTTTTTTTTAATTTCTAAGTTGCTACCTTGTTTCTTCAGACAGGACCAGATGCTTTGTTAATACTGAGATCTCTGCTATAAAATTGCTACTCTACTTTTTGGCAATCTTGTAAATTTGGTGAATATGGTGAAAAGAACATTCAGATACAAATGCAGAACTATAAACTACATGGATTAACCAACATCATACGTCCCAAACACACGTTATGCTGCTTAGACTAAACTTTACCAGAGGGGGAAAGAACAATACAAAAGTTAGAGATGTCTTAAATCCTTTTAAATAAAGATAATGGGTAGGATTTTCAAAAGTGCCCAACTGACTCAGGAGTGTAAGGCGTGCCCAACTAACTCAGGAGTGTCTACGCTATGAAATTACTCTGATTTTACAGAAATCGATTTTTGGGAACAGGTTGTATAAAGTCGAGTGCACACATCCACACTAAGCACATTAATTCGGCGGTGCATGTCCATAGAACTGTGGCAAGCATCGACTTTTGGAGTGTTGCACTGTGGTACCTAACCTACCGCTCCCGCAGTCCCCGCTGACCATTGGAATTGTGGGTTGAGCTCTCAATGCCTGATGGGGTCAAGCATGGAAAAATGCTTTCTCAGCTCTCGTCCACTCACGCCCCTTCTCTACCTACACTACATTGATGACATCTTCATCATCTGGACCCATGGGAAGGATACTCTGGAAAAATTCCACTACGATTTCAACAGCTTCCACCCCACCATCAACCTCAGCCTGGACCAATCTACACAGGAGGTCCACTTCCTAGACATCACGGTGTAAATAAGTGATGGTCACATTAACACCACCCTGTATCGAAAACCTACCGACCACTATGCCTACCTTATGCCCGCCACTCCACCCGGGAACACACATCCATGCTACGCCAAGCACTGAGTACACTGCACTGCCAACTCCCAGTACAGAGACCAACACCTACAAGATCGCCACCAACATCGCCAAAACACAATACCCGCACGATAAATAAGGAAACAGATCAACAATCCAGACGGACCAGAAACCCAAAGCAAGAGCAAACCAAAAAGAAACCACAGGACCCACGGCATCAACAGACAGCCCCCACTCAAAACCCCAAATGCATCATCAGACGCAGTCCACCTGGACAAGATCCCACACTCACGGCTGATGGCAGCCAGTCCCGCCCACAACAACCTCACCAACCTAACATAGCTCACAGAAACTCACACCGCACCAAGTAACCTACGCAAGAAAGCAATCCATGCAACAAACTCGATGCCAACTTCGCCCACATATCTACACACGACAGCATACAGACCTAACCAGAATCACCTACACCATCACCGTCATTGACGCACGCCACCAATTAATGCATATGGAAAATCCCAATCTGACCGAGCGCAAATTGGACCTGCATGAAATTCGTAAGCTAATTACCACTTAAGATTTGATCCACCACAAAACCGAGGTGTTGATAAACCTGCCTCAACCTTCCCTGGGACCCCCCAAGACCCAATCCCGATAATTAACACAGGAATGTAAACCTTTCCCTCACTTAGGAACACTCCTAGCTTCCCTCCGGTTCCCGTAGAAACCTGGCCAAACTCCAGAAACACACCGAGCAGGTTTTTTCCCCCCTTCCCGCTCCCTGAGCAGTACAGATCACACCCGAAATCTTAACACAAATAGATTCCACCCCCTCGTTCCTCAGCCTTAACAAAGAGAAGAAAAAAATCAATCAGGCAAAAAAAATTGAAAAAAAAAGAAAAGGAAAGAATTATCTGACTTCAAAGTAAATATACAGGTCCTATACTACAGACACAGAAGAAAATTCCCCCAGTACAAAACAAAATCAAAATACCCAGCAACACACATAAAAAGGGAACCAGTCATATCCACAAGGCAAATAGAGAAAACAAAAAAAGCAAACGCCGTTTACTACATTGAACAGAAACTAAGAGAGCCTTAGCAATATCCTGTCCCTCTCAGACCCCGAAGAAAACACACACAACGACAAAGAACACACACAAGAAACTCCCTCCAGCCAGTTAAAAGTATCTGTCCCTAATGGTACGGCAGGTATTCCAGCCCTGCTTGTAACGCCTACAGCAGGGTAAACAACGTAGCAAATAACGCCATCAATGCATCAGAGCACAAAATGCCCCTGCCATGTAACAGGCCAAATGGACAATCTACGGAAAGAAATGACACAAATCAGAATATAGGAATACAATAACAAAACCTGTAGAAGCAATCAACCTCCCGCCACACTATAGCAACCTGAAGGTGCCATCCGCAGCAAAAAAACGTCAGACCAGACCAAGAGAAACTACTGAGCTTAAGTTTCATCGCAATTTGACACCATCAGCTCAGATAAACAAAGATGAATGCTGCCAACTACAAAACTTCTCTCAACTTGTTTTCACACTCAAACTGTAAAACACGGCTCATCCTCCCTGATTGAACTAACCTCATTATCTCTAGCTTGCTTCTTGCTTGCATATATATACCTGCCCCTGGAAATTTCCACTACATGTATCCGACACAGTGGGTATTCATCCACGAAAGTTCATGCTCCAAGACATCTGTTAGTCTATAAGATGCCACAATCTCATATATATCTATCAATCTGGTAACTAGATCTGGTCATATATGTTCAGTGAAAAATGTAGTTTTATCCATGGGAAAATGTTGATTTCAAGATTTTTTCAATTTTCTGAAGCAATATTTTACATCTGTCATTTTGAATTACATATCATTTTAATATGAATTGTCAGCTCTAACCATAACATTTTATATCTAATTGACATTCTATTTCCAAAATTAATTTTTCGATGACAAAATATTTTAACTGAAGAGAGTCCAGCAGAGTGCAACAAAAATGATCAGGGGGTTGGGGCACATGACTTACGAGGAGAGGCTGAGGGAACTGGGCTTGTTTAGTCTGCAGAAGAGAAGAGTGAGGGGGGATTTGATAGCAGCCTTCAATTACCTGTGTGGGGGTTCCAAAGAGGTTGGAGCTCAGCTGTTCTCAGTGGTGGCAGAAGACAGAACAAGGAACAATGGTCTCAAGTTGCAATTGGGGAGGTTTAGTCTGGATATTAGGAAAGACTATTTCTCCATCAGGGTGGTGAAGCACTGGAACGGGTTACCTAGGGAGGTGGTGGAATCTCCATCCTTAGAGGTTTTTAAGGCCCTGCTTGACAAAGCCCTGGCTGGGATGATTTAGTTGGTCCTGCTTTGAGCAGGACGTTGGACTAGATGACCTCCTGAGGTCTCTTCCAAACCCAATCTTCTATAATTCTAAGATTTCATGAATGGCGCAAAAGAGTTTTCGTCTATGTGCTGTAACTTTAGACTGAAATAATTTCATGTTAAATCCTTAATACTGTTGCTACACTGATGAATAGCAGATTATGGGATTTTGGGTTACTTTGATCACAATTCTTTTTATTCCTATTTACCAAAAATGTACACTCACTGTATAACTCAGAAGTGAGTCTTAAAGAAATGTAAGGGAGGATAACTTGTTTTAAGTCACATGTTGAAAGACCACCAGAGAGGAGTGTAGCAAGATAAAAACAGTTAACAGGAGGGAATAAGAATATAGTAATCAGAGAAATGTAGATCGGAAGGACCTCAAGGGGCCTTCTAGTCCAGCCACCTGCAAATATCCCTAGACCATCCCTGACAGGTGTTTGTCTACCCTGTTCATAAAAACCTCCAAAGATGAGGATTCCATAACCTCTCTAATATCTAAACATAATTTCTCCTGCTGAAAATTAAATTGATTACTTCTTCCCTACCTACATTGAGAACAGTCAATCACTAGCCTCTTTATAATAGCCCTTAACATATCTGAAGACTGTTATGAGGTTGCCCCTCAGTCTTCTCTTCTCTTCTCTAAGCATGCCTAGTCCTTTCAACCTTTCCTCATAGGTCAGGTTAAAAATTATGGTGCTTTCCACATTTTTCCTAAATATGGCACCCAGAAATGAACACAGGACTCAAGCTGAGGTCTCACCAGTGCTGAATACAGAGGGTCAGTTACTTCTGATGTCTTACATATGACACTCCTGTTAATACACCCAAAAATGATATTAGACTTTTTTGTAACTCCATTACATTGGGGGCTCATATTCAGTTTATGATCGATTATAAACTCCAGATCCTTTTCAGAAGTATCATGGCCATGGCCTAGCCAGCTATTCTCCATTTTGTAGTTGTGCGTTTAGTGTTTCTTTCCTAAGTGCAGTACTTTGCACTTTTTTTTAGTGATTTTCATCTTGCTGATTTCAGACCAATTCTCTAATTTGTCAAGATCATTTTGCATACTAAACCTATCCTCCAGTGTGCTAACAACCCTTCCCAGCTTGGTGTTATCCACAAATTTTATAAACATTCTTTTTATTCCATTAGCTCATCTCTAATGCAAATATTGAATATACTGGACCCAGGGCTACTACTCTTTAAGTAAGGTCTTATAACTAGTTTTGTACCCACCTTATGTTAATTTCATATGCACCATTTTACCTTACCTTACAGATATTTATAACTTGAAAAAAGAAGGTAGTAATAGAGATATAACTAGAATGACTTACTTCTTTGTAGTTTTATTCTACATTTTATACTGTCATAGGTTTGCAGTAAAGAAAGGATACATTGATGGGAACTGTGAACTTGTCACAGGTGGAGAGCTCTCCTCTGGTCCATATAAAGATGAAAAGGGCTATATTTGCAATCAGCTGGTTCTTTTGCCAAAGCCTGAGATATCGGCATGAGATGGATCATGGAAACCATAAAATCTGGGGTATCCCAAACATAGTGAAAAATATCCCCCAATAAATACTAGCACTCTCATCTTTTCCTCTTTACAGGCTGCTTTTATGTTGTAAAATTGTAACACACTTTGCTGTGACCACATTTTGTTTGTGAGTGTGTGACGAAAGACTCTGGGAATGGCCACTCAGAGAAAAAGCAGACAATTAAATCTGATAAACCACATCTTTTGGATACCATAGGCAATCAGATCCCTTCTACTAGCTGACTCTGTTTTCTTTTTCCTTTTCCAGTTCAGTGAGAGTGAACTAATTACTATTTTAAAATAAACTATCTTGGTTAAATAGTTTTCTTTCAATAAATTGGTTAAAAAAATCTGATTTAGTTGCCACCTTTTATATATTTCATTTCATTCAGTAACAGAAGAATTGCATCATGAAGCAATACAAATAAGAGGACAACATTGATCAAACTACAGGTACCTTTTGGGGAAAAAGTTTGAAGGTGTTCTTTAAAAGCATGGTGGGATGGACTGAGATGGCTGTGAGGGGCAATCAATATCCCTGCCCTTGAAGCCAACACAGCAAGGGAAAATTCACCTGCCCCATCCACTCCCCACTTTTCCCCTATCCCGTTTGTGAAATCACTAAGCAAACCTACAGGTACATTATAAACAAGATGAAAGCAACAGAGAAACCCTGCTGTGAGCTGCTGAAGTCACCAGGAAGAGGTTCTCATTGACATCATTGGATAATTAAAGATGCTGTTACACAAAATACACAATTTGGGAAAGAATTTCATTTCTGTACCATATTCCATGGACTGGGTATGGTCAACATGGATGTTCCTTAACTTCACCACCTCAAGCCCAGGAAGCTCTGCCTAGTGTGAAGGTATCCCTACACCTCATGACCCAGTCAGTCCCCCTTTGTCCCCATTGGAGAAATATTCCATGCCAAGAACACTATGGTCCCCCTAGCCTACTTGTTACACACTTCATGTCCGCTTACCAAAGTTCTCCCAATGGTTTATTTTTATGCCTAATGCTGTTGGGAATAGGCTTGTTTTCAACAGCACTAAATGCCACATGGTCGCAAACAATCTCAATTTGAATGATTTTAGCATCACTGAGGACAAGCTATGGGTCAATAATTTCCACTGCACATGAGTGGCCTTTCAAAATCTCCCAGAATCCTCTGCTTCTCAGTTTTGTGCTGGGAAAGATACTGACAGGGCATTGTGACTTACATAATTTAGAACAGTGGTCCTGGAGATGCAGGAATCATAGAAGATTAGGGTTGGAAGGGACCTCGGAAGATCATCTATTCCACCCCCTGCTGAAAGCAGGGCCAATCCCCAAACAGATTTTTACCCCAGTTCCCTAAAAATAGCCCCCTCAGGGATTGAACTCACAACCCTGGGTTTAGGAGACCAATGCTTAAACCACTGAGCTATCCCTCCCCCCAAAGAGGTAGCAGCAACAGCAGCACCACCATGAATGTAGTGGAGATGCTGAACCATGTTTGTTTAAACCATTTCTACCCTACCCATTTGATAACTAGTGGTTCAGTTCTAAAGGGTAAACACAGCCTGTGTTTTTGTAAAATATTGTCTGTGGATAATGGAATGGACCCTCTCCGTTATTGCTGTTGAGGTGCCGCTGATTTCCTGTAAGGTGCAGTGACCAGATTAGCAGCATCAGTTACACTGTGAAGTTCTGCACAGTGGAAATAGCTATAAACGACTGTATTGGAAGACTTGGTTTGTTGTTTTTGTCTGATTTTGGTTAGAGTATATGAAGAATCAGAGTCTGAGGAATGCAAAAAACACTGCAGAAGGGCCCTCCAAACTGATTTTTTTGCACCTTCCTCTTTCTAATGTTTATTGTTGCACTGACACAAACACATAACACTTTAAAATGTTGCATTGGGTGAGTTAATGCGGAGGTAAAAGTTTAGAATTTTACTTCTCTTCACCTTCTTATGTGTAACTTGTTCTGAGTGTGCTGGTCAGAGTGCAGGGCTTCTGATGGACACTTCCTATGTGGCATAATCTGATGCCTTCTAAAGGCATTCTTGTTTCCAGTGTTGGTGTTGGTGGCACTACAAAAAGAGGACAGTCAGATGGTGTGACACTCTGTACCTCGGGGGAACACCCTACACCCCTATGTTCATCTTTATAAAATGATTATGTGGTATCCAAAGCAAAATTTGTCATGTTGGGTGTCTTTGGAAGGCTCATGATGCACTGAACATTGTTGTTACAGTAATGTTATAGGTTATTGTGATGTTTTTGGTCACAGAGAGCTCCTTGGTACTGTTACCTGATGTGCTGAAACTACCTCTGAGCCCATCTTCCCCGCCAGCTTGGGACTTCAGAACACTGTTTTGTTGATCCAGATATGCTAATCTGCTGCAACACAGACACAGGGTCTGACCCATGCCCTCAAAGCTGCAGACTTAACTGAAAATGGCTTAGCAATCACTCCTGCCTCTAGCACCCAGCTCCTAATAGGATATAAACCGTGAATAAATCTGTTTTACTTTGTATAAAGCTTATACAGGGTAAACTCATAAATTGTCCACCTTCTATAACACTGATAGAGAGAGATGCACAACTATTTGCTCCCCTAGGCATTAATTAGTTCCTCTGGGTTAATTAATAAGCAAAAAGTGATTTTATTAAGGATAAAAAGTAGGATTTAAGTGGTTCCAAGTAATAACGGACAGAACAAAGTAAGTTACCAAGCAAAATAAAACAAAACACACAAGTCTAAGTCTAACACAGTAGGAAATTGAATACAGATAAATTTCACCCTCTGAGACAATTCAATAAGCTTCTTTCACAGGCTGGACTCCTTCCTAGTATGGGCCCAATCCTTTTCAGACCAACGTTGTGGCTTATGGCCTGGGTCCAGCAATCACTCACACCCTGCAATTACAGTCCTTTTTTTCTAGTTTATTTCAGGCATCTCTTTGGGATGGGGAGGCCATGTCTTGAGCCAGCTGAAGACAAAATGGAGAGGCTTCAAGGGCCTTTTATATTTTTTCTCTCATGGGCGGAAACCCCTTTGTTCTTCTGTGGAAAGTCACAGCAACAAGATGGAGTCTGTAGCCACCTGGGCAAGTCACATGTCCATGAATGATTCAGCTTTTTGCAGCCCAATGCCATTGTTTACATATTAGTTTGAACATTCCCAGGAAAGCTCAGATGGGGATTGGAGTCTCCCAAAGTCCATTGTCAGTTAAGTGTTTCTTGATTAGGCACTTACTGACAATAGTCCTTTCTCAAGAAGCTGACCAAATGTTTTACTGAGGTTACTTAGAATCAAACACATGGAGATACAAGTACATAGCCAATATTCATAACTTCAAATACAAAAATGATGCACACATACAGACAGCATAATTATAACCAGCAAATTTCAACATGTCTATAAACACCTTACTTGACCTCCTTTGTGTAAGTGGTCTGTTGTCTCCTTACTAAAACTCAGTTGGGGTGTTTTGGTTGGCTAGCTCCCAGTACCAAAAGAAAGGGGAAGAGTTGATGGGAAATCAGGACTCTGAGATTGACAGGCCCCAGGAACAATGGGGAGAGTCCAATGATCCAGGTCAGCCTGACTGACAGGGCAGGATAATCAGGGAGTCAGGAGGCCAAGGGGGTCCCATCCTCTGTGTGAGCTGGAATTGCCTGGCTCAGACAGAGTGGGGCCAAGCTAAGGAGAGAGAAGGGGCCCAAACTGAGCTAAGGAGCAGAACTGCAGCCCCAAAGCCAGAGACACAGCCCAGGGAGAGCAGATCCTGTTCTGGGAGCAGAGCTGCAGCCACAGAGCCAGAGACACTGCCCGGGGAGAGCAGATCTTCTGCTGGGAATAGAGCTGCAGCCACAGAGCCAGAGAGGACAGAGAAGCAGCCAAGGGGGCTGGAGGAAGAGCAGCAGCATCAGTGCTGAGGCAGAGTTGGGCTGGGGCTGGAGCTGGAGCCAGGTGTGGTGAGCAATTGGGGACAGCCAAGGGGGGACCCTGGATAAAGGGCCCAGTGCAGAAAGACACCCCCAGCCAAGGGTCCTTGCATGCCAGACTTGGAGGGGGATCTTAACCTGATGGGCAGCTGATGCTGGGAAGAAGGGTCCCACTGCCCAAAGTCCAGAGGTGTGTGACCACCACCAGAGTAAGTGTCCGACCCGCAGCATCCCTCCAGCACAGCCAGGGCCTGTGAAGGAGGCTTGGGACCTACAAGGAACAGACTGTGAACTTCCCTGATGGTCCAGAGACCCTGTTTATAATGTTCCCAGCCACAAAGCGGGGTGATGTGTTTTCCTTTAACCTTTCCCATTTTTCCTTATTCTTTTTTAAATTAATTGTTGATTAAATAATTTGCATTTGCTTTAAATTGTATGTAATTATCAGTGGGTCATGGAAGTGCCCAGTGCAGAGAGATTACCCCAGAGTGGGGACACCCTAGCCCCTGTCCTAGGTGACCACAGCAGGGCTGGGGGTAGAGCCCCCCAGGAATCCTGGGCCCAGCCTTGTTGGGGGTTACAAGGACTCTGCCACACAGGAGAGTGGAAGGGGAGTCCTCAAGGGCAGGGAGGCCTCTGGGTAAAGGAAGTGGGAGTGATGACTTAGATCCTTTCACTAGTCCACCTCACCAGGGTAGTGCAGAAGCCAGGAAAGTTCCCCACAATAGCAGGACCATTCCCCCGCTTACATTTGTACAAAATTTGGTGCAACTATAGGACCTTGGTTGCAACAATGATCTATATGTTCACAGTTCATGTCAATAATATCACAGTTATAATTTCATGTATGTTGTTATGATGCTGAAAATATATCCTCATGGCTCAAAATAAGCCCAGAAAAAAACTCTCCAAGAACAGAGAGACAGTTCACACCTCATCAGGACAGGTTTGGTACAAACCCAGCCCAGCCTCACAGGAACAAAGGACACTGGCCTAGGCTGCAACAAAAGTCACTCCCCTTCCTTTGGTCAGTTTGGAACTGCAATGAGGCATGTTCACCGGACTCTGAAGGGGCGGTGGGCAAAGCCAAGAGGGAAGAAAGAACATGATAAAAGGGAGAGACTTTTGCCATGCTCTTGATCTCTCTTCCAGCTACATCTACAGACACTACATCAAGTGACTGAAGTGCTGATCAAAGGGGAGAGCCTGGCTGAAGAGCAACCAGCCAGCCTGTGCTGAGAAGCATTTAAGCTTGTAAGGGAATTGAAAGAGTAAAGATCAGCTTAGAATGCATTTTGCTTTTATTTCATTTGCCCAAATGACTTGTTATGCTTTGATTTATAATCACTTAACATCTGTCTTTATAGTTAATAAATTTGTTTATTCTACTTGAAGCTGCCTGTTTGGTTTGAAGCGTTTCAGAGACTCCCTTTGGGATGAATTTCTTTGTTCAGTTGATGAACTCATATAAGCTTGCAGCACCCAGCAGGCATAATTGGACACTGCAAGATGGAGGTTTCTAGGGTTGTGTCTGGGACCGGAGATATTGGCTAGTGTCAGTCGGTTGCACAATCCAAGGGACAGCTAACATGCCATAGGCTGTGCGTGAACAGCCCAGGAGTGGGGGTTCTCACAGCAGAGCAGGATAAGGCTGGCTCCCAGAGTCAAGGATTGGAGTGACCTAGTAGATCACCTGTCCAGATAACACTAGAGGGGAACATCACAGGTGGTTTCTCTCCCCTGGGTATTTAAATACGAGGAAGGAGTAGTGGAGCAGAACTAGAATTGTTTGCTGCTTGAGAGGGAGACAACATATGTTCATTTTGACATCCTTCCTTTTTCAATTTTCTCCCCAAAATTTAGCTCAAATGTAACAATGTTGCAGCATGAGAAGGCAAACATTCATTCTCTGTTTAAAACTTCAGGCTTTTTCTTTTGTTAAGATTCAGGAAATGCATATTGGTCTCAGACTCATTATCTGTGGAGTGGATCCACTTCCCTCCTGGATAGTGAAAGATAGTGGGAGCTCACAGTTCTAATACTGAGGAAAGTTATCAATGCCTCAATCTGAGAGGGAAGGACCCCACCATCATTATGTGTGGGAAGGTTTGTTTTAATATAATCTTCTCTTCATGTGAACATCTTGACTGAATACCAATCTGCCTTAGACCTCCCCTTTGTGGGGGAGGCAATAAGACATTCATCTATTCTCAACTCTTAGTTGGGAATTGGTCCTGCTTTGAGCAGCGAGTTGGACTAGATGACCTCCTGAGGTCCCTTCCAACCCTGATATTCTATGATTCAGCATGTTCCTGGGATTCCACTGATCTTTCATTTGTGCTGAGCATGATTTCTAGTCTCATAGATCTTGAATGCCAGACAGGACACAGAAACAGCATTTTCGTTAATTAATTGGATGATGAAGTCGAGAGTATGCTTATTAGTTTGTGGATGACACCAAGGGGTTGCAAACATCTTAGAGGACAGGCTTAGAATTCAGATTAACTTCAGAAATTGGAGAATTAGTATGAATCAAACAAGATGAAATTCAGTGAAGACAGGTACAAAATACTGCATCTAGGAAGAAAAAAATCAGATGTACAATTATTGAATAGGAATAACTGGCTAGGTGTTAGTACTGCAGAAAAGGAGCTTGGGGTTGTAATCAGTCACAAATTGAATATGAATCAGCAATGTGATGCAGCTGAGAAAAAGCCTACTATCATTCTGGGTGAATTAACATGAGTGCTATATGTAAGGCATGGGAAGTAATCATCCCACTATTCTTGGCACTCAGGAGGCCTCAGCTGGAGTAATGTGTTGAGTTTTGAGTGCCACCCTGTAAGAACATGTGGACAAATTGGAGAAAGTTCAGAGGAAAGTGACAAAAATGATAAATAGTTTAGAAAATCTGAGCTATGAGGAAAGGCTAAAATAACTGGGCATCTTTACTCTTGAGAAAAGAAGACTGAAGGGGGACCTCATAAGATTCTTCAAACATGTTAAGGGCTGTTGGACTTTGATCAATTTTTCTCCTTGTCCTTGGAAGATAGGACAAGAAATAATGGGCCTAATCTGCAGTAAGGAAGATTTAGGTTAGATTTTGGGGAAAATTTTCTGAGTACAAGGATAATTATGTGCTGTAATAGGCTTCTAAAGGAGATTGTAGAATCCCTGTCACTGGAGATTTTTAAGATCAGTTTAGACAAACACGTGTTAGGGATGGTCCAGGTGTACTTGGTCCTACCTCAGATTCTTAAGCTGTATTCAGATGAAAGGCAACAATTGCTAGCGACTCCATATTAAGAAGAGTTGACAGATAATTCAGCAAAGGAACAGCAGGATGGTGTGCTGTCTTCCTGGAGCAAAGACAAGAGATTCATCTATAAGATTGGACGGGATTCTGAATTCACCTGGCAAATCTCCACTGCTGATGATGGACATTGGAAACAACAATATGACCATGTGGAACTTCCCAGATTATAAAATATTTCAGGGATTTTGCAAGGGAGTTAAAGAAGAGGAACATCCACATGATTTCAAAAGTACCACTGGTCCAGTGAATGAGAGAAACAGCAGACAGAAAACACTGGAAGCAAACTGTTGGCTGCTCAACTGGTGTGAAGCTGAATTTAGTTTTGTGAAACACTGGGTCACATTCCAGTGTGAGAGGACACTGAATGAATGAGATGGTTGCATCTCAGAAGTAGTGGAACTGATCTTGGTTGGAGACTAGGTGGAGCAGCCAGGAGAGCACTAAATTAATAAAGGAAGCAGAAAATGCTCAGGGTTCATATGTTATAGAAAGTCAAACTAACTAGAACCAGAACCTCATTCGAACCACCTATGTTCAAGGATGATTCCCCCTGACAACTACCTTTTTTTTGAGAAATGTCAGTTAGCGAGGTCTTAATTCATTTAGCATATGCTTTATTGGTACTCTGTAGTGCTAGGTTTTTATTAGAATGTTACAGAATGTTCTCAGGGGCTGCCTAATACCACCCAAAATAGCTGAGGAGTTTAGAAAGGAAGGAGAAGGAAGATTACTTCTCTCCTGAATTTTAATCCCATGGTTAGCACACTCACATGGCATGTGGGATAACTGAAGTTCAAGCCCCCTCCTTCACCTGAGGTGGTGAAGAGATTTAAACTGAGATCTACCAGCTCTCAGGAGCATGTCTTAACCATCAGGCTATGGGATACTAAGCTGTTGCACTCTGAATAAATTTTTAAAATCTAATCACCAGGCTATACAGTCATTCTCAAGTTTGTATTTTCACTCTCTGACCCAAATGACTCTTTAAGAGAAAAAGAGAGCGAACACAGTCATGAGAATAGCTCTAGAGTTGGTTAGAGCACTCAGAAATGTGGGAGGCCAGGATCCAGTTCCCCTACTCTAATGACTCTTTAGTTATTTATCCAGAGTACAACAGCTTCAACTCGAGAGACTGAGGGAGCTTCACATCAGAATATCCCATGGCCAAGTGGTTAGAGCACTCCTCTGAGTGACAGTTTGCTGTTGAAATCCTTTCTCCCCCTCAGGTGGACAGGGGACTTGTAGTGGTTATAAGGGAAGTTCCAATCCCCTGTGTCTTCATGCAAAAGTGGCATAAGAAACCAAACTTTGAGGGGGGGTGGAACATACTGACAAGAGGGTTGTGTGCTATTTCCCATTTGCTAACATAGGCAGTTCTCTGACTAGCATGGTGGCTTTTGTGCATCACAGTGTCAGGCACCCTCTCTTCCCCCTGCCCCTATTCATTCTATGGAGAGCCAAGGTACCTAAGGCAGGCCTGGTGGATCACAGTGATGTTTTCAGACACCTAAAAGTTAGGTGTTGTGACACTGAGCACCACAACATCTAATTCCTTTTCAAGATTCAGCCCTAAGATATTTGGAAAACTTCAATGCCAACAGACATACAGGGTGAAAATGAACAGAATGATAGACAGTGGCATATCAGCAGCAAGCAAGTTCTCTGTAGGTTTCAGAATGATTTATTAGTCAGAAGACTCTAATCTTAAATTTCATCACATGCAGGAACACAGAAATCTGACCACTTCACGTATGTATTTTCTTTTGATAGAAAGAAGTTCATAATCTGATGCAAAATGGTGAGGACTGTTACTACTTTTCTATTAAAATAAAGAGTTGGTTTGAGTGTAAAGTGTATTGCTCTTCCCTGGCCTCCAGGCTGATGAAGATAGAAAACAAGGAAAAGTCAGTAGAGTTTACTTATCTTTCTTTTTATATGAATTCTTGAATATCCCAAAAAGCAGGTTTGTCAGGATGCTAATTATTTATTTGGGTATAGTACATTAATGTTTATGGGGAAAAATACCAGAATACAAATTGAACTGGTATAAATGGTGTTGAAGTTATTCTGGATTTAACCATGCAGAGGTATGTAATAAAGGTTACCAGAAGTTGGACCAACTGATGTTTTTTAAACTGTGTTGGGAAGAGGTAACTGCCCATATAATAAGTGGATATCAACCACAGTTGGGAGAGTATCAAAAGGTGAAGGAGGAGTTTTCTGATTAGTTGTTATGCCTTACTGGAAACATACCACCCAATGAGAATTATCAGAGCAGATCTAAATGTAGATATTGGAACTGCAAAGACTGTATATTGAACAGTCCCTGGGGGGCAAGGCATTGGAACCATAAACTCCAAGGGAGCAATGGTCCTACAGACTTGTCTGGCACTGGATGTAATGATTGAAAACACACACTTTCAGAAGATGGAATGCCACTCATAACTAATGCTAGCGGAGAACACAAGTCCAAAATTGATTTTTTTTCAACAAAATGATAGATATCTTATTCTTGATTATTGGTTAAGATAATACCCAGTGAGAGATTTGTGAACCAGCAGACTTCTTCTTATGGACTTCAGAATGCAGAGAACTTGGAAACATCTGAATTCCTGCATGATGGAAAGTCCTAAGTGATGGAAACTTAAAGATGGGAATGAAAAAAAAATCTTTGAACAAGTAGTAATATGTAGTCTTCCTGATTACACAGAGGAATGGGTGGAGGATAACCGTTACAAATTAATATTACTGAAAATGGTATGCAAAGTCCTAGGAGTGATTAAACCAGTGCCAAAAGGATAAGGGAATTGTGATGGTACAATCCTCAATTTAAAGAATCAGTTGAGAGGAAGAAGGTAACCTTTAGGAAATGGCAGGTCAGTGGCTTGAGCAGTGATAAGACAGCATGTAGGGAGGCAAAAATAAAGAGGCTAAAATAAGTGTTGTGATAGTTAAAAATGTGGCCTGTGACAAACTATATAATTGATGAGGAGAACGTGAGGGAGAAAAGATCACCTACAAATTCCCTATGACAATGAAGAAGATGACGAAGGATCCGAATGAGTTTGCTTATATTACAAAAAAAAGTGAAGCAATCAATAAACTTTGGAGTGATTATTTTGAAAGAATGATGAATGCGGAGAACCCAAGGGAGGAATTAAGAAAATGTAAGCCAACTGGAATGTAATAGATTGCATACAGGAGGAAGAGCTTGTAGAGTTACTTAGGCAAGTGAAAACTGAAAGGAAGAACCTGGGCAGTTGAAGTACTGGTGGATGTGTTGAAGTCACTGGGAAAGGAAGATGTTAAGTATTTTACACATCTGTTCAGTGATAGTCTTAAGAAAATGCCAAATGAATGGTGTAAAAACTTTGCATGGGGGGAGGGATAGCTCAGTGGTTTGAGCATTGGCCTACTAAACCCAGGGTTGTGAATTCAATCCTCAAGGAGGCCAGCTGGGGCAAATATCTGTCTGGGGATTGGTCCTGCTTTGAGCAGGGGGTTGGATTAGGTGACTTCCTGAGCTTCCTTCCCACCCTGATATTCTATGATTTTTAAACAAAGATATTACTTTATATGCTAATTATCACCCATTTAAGATGACTTCACATGCTATAAAAGTATGAGGAGATTATTGAAAAGGGTTTGTGTGGAACAGCTGAAATTTGGATGGGTCACTATGGATTTATGCCAAAAAGGAGTATCATTGATGCCATATTTCCTCTATGAAACCTCATGGAGTCGTTTAGAGAAATGAGACAGCAATAGCAGGAAGTTGAAGTTATTCTGGATTAAACTGTGCAGAGGTATGTGATAAAGGATATCACAGGCAAAAAGCTTAGAGTGAAAGAATTTAAATACCTGAGATCAATCATTGCTGACAGTGGTGCCCTCCTGAGTGATTCCTTACATCTTACCAATGCTGCATGATGCAAATAGTGAGCTCTGACCCCAGTTCTCTGTGACAAAATGATTCCAATAAAGTTAAAATGTGGAGTGTATAAAAGTATAATTAGACCCTATCTAATGTGCAGAAAACAGACTTGACCAGCCTCAAGAAAGGAAATCAGTATGTTCTCCAGAAATAAAATTATTGAGATGGTCAAATGGTTGGACTTTCCATGATAGGAAACAAAATGAGATTGTAAGGGCCTTATGTGGGTTGCCACAACTGAAGAAATGTTGAGAGAGGCTACGCTTTGTTCATATGGACATATCCAACAGAGACCTGAGAGCCATATTGGAAGGATGACTTTTGCAATGATACCAGTTGGAACACATCCAAGAGGGCAAATGAAGTTTCAGGACATACACCAATATCAGTGGACCTTAGGGAAACCAACTGGCATAACAGTAAAGTGTACGATCATGAATTTGGAAGACGGCTATAAAAGTAAATGACCCCAAATAGAGGAAGCCAAGAGAAAGAAGATTAAGAGTTATTAACTATTATTCTTATTCTTCCAGGTCCTCAGGAATATTAATGTATCTTCTTAATTTTAACATTGCATTAATATCATAACCTACAATACACCCTAGCCAAACTGGGGAGAAAATGCAAATACATTACGTCATCACCTTCATGGAGTTTGGCTAAATCCTCAGGAAGGCCTGGAATGTGAACCTAATGTTTCTGCTGTTGCCCCATCCCTACTGTGTTAATTTCCTCCTCCATCTGTACTTTCTTCTACCTCTTGTCTACCTTTCTCTTTTTGCCTTCTACCTAGTAAGAGTCTGGGTTAGCTTGCTAGGACAGGCTTACCCTTGCATCACTGCTGTAACAGGCAAACAAAAAATGATAGGCAATAAACAACCAGTTAGCCTGATCCTTTAAACATTTTGCCAGATCTTAATGTGGCTAATACAGTTGTTCAAATTGTGTGACATTCCTGATATATTTTTTTCCAGGAACTAAACTGCAAGCAGTGATGACAGAGAGATAGATGCTGCATCCCCTTATCTTCACTGTTCTTTCCTTGTCTGGGAAGAAGTAGGATCAGGCTCAACTACAGCAAAATAAAAGCTGCAACCCATAACTACATCTCTCTTTCCCAACTAGGGCTTTTAACAACATATAAAGAACAAGCAAGCAAGACATTTTACCTTGAAAAAATCTTAGTGATTTTTTTTTAAAAGTACCTATCTTCTAAATGTCAAATATTTTCACTCATTTTGTTTTGGTTTTTTCATTAATGTGTTTTAACAAAAAGTTTTAAAGTATTTATGATGGTCCTTTATATTGAATGTAGGCTTGCCATAATGCCACACAGATCCTAATCCACAATTATTAGCTGTTTAATGTTGTGTGACAGTAACACAAGGCAATTATCAACACCTTACCCCTCCTGGCTTTACAGCTGCACTGTTAACTCACAAGAATGTGCTTAACAGAGCTGGTTGGAAAACAGGATTTCCATCTTTTTGGAAATTCTGATATTTCAGTATTTGTTTTCATCCTGATTTTGTATCTTGTCCAGGGCACAACAGAGCCACAGTCCTGAATGTGTCCTCAAGGTGTGCCAATAATGCAAATAAATAGTAATAATAATGAGACAAATAGTCTCCGTAGATGCCTCAGCGCAAGATTCACATTCCCTTCCCTCACAGCCGTACAGCAATGGAAAGGACAGAGAAGGAAGATGAAAGATGGATTTTTTTTAATGTTTTCCTTTTATGTCTTTTGTGTTTGTTTCTTACAGGACTGCCTCTAAAACACTGGATTATTCCTCTTACTGAATTGGATTATCCCACAATGGAACAGATGGGCCCTGGCTAAGGGAGGACAGCACAGATCTCTCCATTGATGTGTAAGCCACAGTGTGAATCTGTTCAGTTCCCTGTATATTTATATAAAGCTGGCATGAAACCAAGAGTGGAAGGAGATTCTAATGGCTTGAACTCAGTAATGTGAGAGTCAGGACCTTCATTTAATCATCTCCTTGCCTCCCTCTCAGTGCCAGAGGCAGCCACGGGATCTGGAGTGTGGGATGGGGTGAGGTTGAGTCTGTTGTAATATAACCCGAAATTTAAAAAACTAGCAGATTTTTTGGGTTGGGTTTTTTCAAAGGAATTTATGGGAGTTACATGTCTAAATCCCACTGAATTTCAACAATGTTTTGGCATCTAACTCCCTTATTCTCCTTTGAAAATCCTAAGCTTAACTATTAAACAGACACGTGGAAAACCTACTTACATATAATTTCATCTTCATTTTGTACTTCATTTCTCTGGACTGGATTTCTGAAAAAGGAAGCTTTGAACATGGACTGATGACCCCTAATCTGTTTGGGTATTTCTAGAGAGACTTCTGCAAGATCACAGTTTATTCCATCACTGCTATGATCCTGATCTATAAAGACTAAAAATATAATTTGTATGTATATGATCTATTAACCATTTGTAACTCTATTATTAAACCTTTAGTTTTTAGTTGCTAAAGGATCAGTATCAGCATGATTGTTTGGTAAGATCTGAGTTATATAGAGACCTGGCTAAGTGGCTGATCTCTTGGGATCGAAAGGACACGGTATTTGATAAAATTGTTTTTTTACAACTCATCATAAAGTCCAGTGTCTGGGTGATGAAGCAAGGGCTAGGGTGCCTAAGGAGATTGCATTTTTAACTTCTGGTTAACCAGTGTGGTGAGACAAAAGTTTACTTTTGTTATGGGCTTGGTATAATAGAATCATAGAGGATTAGGGTTGGAAGAGACCTCAGGAGGTCATCTAGTTTTCTCTCCTGCTTAAATCAGGACCAATCCCCAATTAAATCATCCCAGCCAGGGCTTTGTCAAGCAGGGCCTTAAAAACCTCTAAGGAGGGAGATTTCATCACCTCCCTAGGTAACCCATTCCAGTGCATCACCACCCTCCTAGTGAAAAAGTTTTTCCTAAGATCCAACCTAAACTTTCCCCACTGCAACTTGAGATCATTACTCCTTGTTCTGTCATCAGGTACCACTAAGAACAGTCTAGACCCATCCTCTTTGGAACCTCCTTTCAGGTACTTGAAAGCAGCTATCAAATTCCCCCTCATTCTTCTCTTCTGCAGACTAAATAACCCTAGTTCCCTCAGCCACTTCTTATAAGTCATGTGCCCCAGCCCCCTAATCATTTTTGTTGCCCTCTGCTGGACTCTTTCCAATTTGTCTACATCCCTTCTGTAGTGAGGAGACCAAAAGTGGACACAATACTCCAGGTTTGGCCTCACCAGTACCTAACAGAGGGGGATAATCACTTCCCTCAATCTGCTGTCAGTGCCCAATATGCCATAGGCCTTCTTGGCCACAAGGGCACACTGCTGACTCATATCCAGCTTCTCATCCACTGTAATCCCAAGGTTCTTTTCTGCAGAACTGCAGCTTAGTCAGTTGTTCCCCAGCCTGTAGCAGTGCATGGGATTCTTCCATCCTAAGTGCAGGACTCTGCACTTGTCCTTGTTGAACCTCATGAGATTTCTTTTGGCCCAATCTTCCAATTTGTCTGTGTCACTCTGGACCCTATCCCTACTCTCCAGCATATCTACCTCTTTTCCCTCCCCCTAGTTTACTGTCATCTGCGAACTTGCTAGGGGTGCAATTTATCCCACCATCCAGATCATTAATAAAGATATTGAACAAAACCAGACCCAGGACCGATCCCTGGGGCACTCTGCTTGATACTGGCTGCCAGTTAGACATCAAGCCTTTGATCACTACCCATTAAACCCGATAATCTAGCCAGCTTTCTATCCACTGTGACAAAGTTCCTCCTCTACTTTGGTGGGTCCTGAGCTTACTGGCGGATTTGCTCACCCCACAGATTCACCATGTGGGTCGAGAAACAGCTCAGAGACCTTCCCCTCTGGTAGAAGCCACAGTCCAGGTCAGTGTCTCCTGTGTCCGATCTGGAGTTCAGAGGTTTGGGGGGAACCTGGGCCTGCCCTCTACTCCGGGTTCCAGCGCAGGGCCCTGTGGACTACAGTTGTCTGAAGTGCCTCCTGCAACAGCTGCGCAACAGCTACAATTCCCTGGGCTACTTCCCCATGGCCTCCTCCCAACACCTTCTTTAGCCTCACCACAGAACCTTTCTCCTGGTGCCTGATAATGCTGGTACTCTCAGAATTCTAGCAATATGTCTTCTCACTCTCAGATCCTCTTCCTCCCAGCTCCTCACATACACGCCACAAACTGAAGTGAGGTCCTTTTTAAACTCAGGTGCCCTAATTAGCTAGCCTGTCCTAATTGATTCTAGCAGTTTCTTAATTAGCTCTAGGTGTCTTAATTATCCTGCCTGTTTTAATTGGTTCTAGCAGGTTCCTGATTACTCTAGTGCAGCCCCTGCTCTGGTCACTCAGAGAACAGAAGTCTGCTTCTCCTGTGTCCACTAGCTCTCCCTTCTGCTGCTCTGCTGCAGAGGAAGGAGGGAGAGGGCTGCTGCTGCTGTTCCTGCTGGGCACTGGGCCATTGCTGCTGTTCCTGCTGCTGCTGTTCCTGCTTCTGCTGCTCCCCTGGCTGGACTAGACACCACCCCATGCCCCTCTCTCTGCTATCTGCTTACTGGCTGGCTAGTAGATTCTCCCCTCCCTCGTTCCTGCTGTTCCTCCACCTACAGCCCTTGAGGGGAGGAGGGGGCTGCTGGCCTGCTTCCCTGAGAGGAGGGGAGTGAGGGACCCCAGCTCTTGTTGCTGAGGATACCATCTGAGTGGGGTCCCTCCTGCCTGGACATCATACCACCACCACCTGGAGCTGCTGGGGCTACTGTGGCAGTTGCTGGGGAGCTGTTGAAGCCCTGAGGAGAAGGAGGAGGAGGAGTAGAAAAGGACCACCTGCTGCTGGGAGACCACGTGAAGACCACTGTGGAGGGGTTTTCTGGACTGAGTCTTTTTTGATCTGTGCTATTGTGGTGGGGGTTTGGACTGTGTTTGTTGGGGCACCGAGGGTGTGGCGTGGAGCCTGTCCCCAGTCCATCCATGTCCCCCTTCACTCCTACCACCATTGTTGCTCCCTCCACCATCCCCGCTAGCTGTTTTCCTTGTGCTTTGGCCTCCTGCCTTTGGGACTGAGCTGCTCGCCTGGCTCACCATGCCCACTTCCATCATTTGGGCCTGCAGCAGCAGCAGCCAACCGTTGACTTTTTGGCACAAGTGGCGCTCAAGGGGTCCTTTCTGGTCCCCTACCAGGGAGCCCACTACCGGGTGCATTATTCACTGGGGGAGGCCCGGTGCTACCTCTGCCCAGCGATGGGGCTCTCCGGAGGGACTGCCCCTTGGCCCAGCATGGAGGAGCGTCCACGACCCCCGAGCCCCGGCAAGATGCCGGCCCTGTCATCACCACTACCCCTGGCTGCCCAGCACCTGAAGCTGCCCATCCTCCTCCTTCTCGGTCTACCACTGTGGAGGAGGGTGCGGCGGAGATACCGCCGGGTGTGGGAGAGGGCTTGCCCCAGAAGGAATCCTCCCTCGTTTCTGCTGTCCCACCACTGCATCCCTGAGTCCCTGAGCCATTGCCCTTGCCCCCGACCCAACCCCTGTTAGCCAGTCCCCGGATGATGCCATGGAGGGCTGGTCCTTTGTGCAGGGGAAGCGGGACAAGCAGAAGGCTCGAGCCTCCTTACATCCTTTGGATTCGGAGGCCCCCGGAAGAGCAGGAAGGGGGGCACTGATGACAAGCCTTCCGCCTTGCACCCTGATAACTCCTGTTCTGTGGTGCCGGCTGGGGACATCATGGCAGCACCAGAAGGTAACGCTGCCCCGTCTCCGGGGTCCCTTCCCGTGGAAGCCCCCGAGGGAGCCTCTCTCGCCCTCTTCCCACTCGAAGCCTCTGCGAGCGCCAACGTGGGCATCGCCTCAGGTGCTGGCGGGGAGGGCCCTGGGGTGGTGGATGGTGATCTCCCTTCCATCTTCGAGGAGATCGAGGCCCTGGGTCTGACCCCGGTCACGCAGGGGGAGGATGACGCTCTGCTAGTGAGCCTCGATCTGGGCGACCTCACCACGGTCCCTCTGTCCCTGAGTTCCCTTCCCCTAACCGCTGCTTCTGCTCCCACCTCTGAGGGTTCCCTGGATTCTTCCATCGACCCAACTGCGGGTGGCACCCTATTGACAGCCACCGAGCCCATTGGGGAAACGGCCAGTGCCCCGTTGCCGAGACCCGGTTCCCAGGGGGTGTCCCTCTTGCGTGTGGAGGACCTGCCCTCCTTCCTAGGCCGGGACCCCATTGACAAACATCTATCTCTGGATGCCAAGGCTGCCGCACGTGCCACAGTGGCTGAACCCGGCATCGTTAGGGGTCCCCTTCCTACTTCCCAGATCCCTGAGCCTGGCCAGGAGGACCCACCGTCCAGCGGCTCGACTATAGAGGCTCAGGATCCTGACTCTAACCACTTCCCAGATCCTCTCCCTGATCCCCGCCCTACTTGTGTGAGTCTTGTCCTTGCCCCCCCCACCTCCTGTGATACCAGTGCCGTCCCTGGGAATACCCCCCAGGGAGCGGCTTCAGTAGTTTTTCCTTGTCCCGACTCACCAGGGGCTGCTGTTCTCCTTCCACCGCCCCTTGTTGAACTGGGGAGCGGGGCAAGCCCCGTGGCTTCGGCCCATTGGACGCCACGTCCGGGGTCTGCCCCCTGCCTGCCCACGGGGCTGTGACGGGGGCCTCACTGGGAGACAGTAATCGATCAGTGACCCTGCCCCCCCAAGCGCTGAGGGAGGAGCTGCGGGAGTTCCTTGCAGACGTCCGTGGCTCCCGTAACAAAGTCCAGCTTGCACTCCGACAGTGGGGGGATTTCCATCGCATCCTCCGGGCTGCGAGGGCCCTCATGGGGGAGGGTAAGAGGACCGGGAAGCAGGCCGCCGCGACCTACCAGCGGGTCCGCCTCTTCCGTGACTCTTTACTCACCTACGGGGTAGGTCACGGATTGCTGCGCAGCCTGCTGGTGGCCATGGGCGTGTCTGCCGGCGAGGATCCCTCCCAGGGCTCCTCATGGCGCTGATCATCTTTGCCACTTTAAACTCCCAGGGCTGTAGGATGGGTCTCCACAGGAGCCAGGTGCTCTCCTCCCTCCAGGAGGGGGGGTACTCTGTGGTTTTCCTGCAGGAGACCCATACGGATCCGGCCGCTGAAGTTAGCTGGCGGCTGGAGTGGGGGGACGGGGCCTACTTTAGCCACATCTCGGTTTGCACGGCTGGAGTGGCGACCCTGTTCTCCACCGACCTATGGCCTGAGGTGCTGGGGGTCGACGAGGCTGTGCCAGGCTGCCTGCTGCACCTCCGGGTCCTCATGGAGGGGCTTGTGGTTAATCTCGTCAATGTTTACACCCCGACATCGGGCCCGGAGAGGTTGCGTTTTTATCAGCAGGCTTCCGCCTTCCTCGGCTCCCTGGATCCTCGTGAGTGCCTGGTCCTGGGAGGGGACTTTAACACCACCCTCAAGGAATGGGACGGCTAGGGGATGGAGCAGTGCCCAGCCACTGTGGACATCCTCCAGGAGATCGTCGAATGCCACTCTCTGGTGGACGTCTGGTGTGACCACCACCCGGACGACGTCTCGACGTTCACCAGTGATGTGCTTCTCGTGGTTCAGGACCCGGGTTACTTCACGCGAGTGGAGGCTTGCCAGGCTGTGTACTCGGCAGCCTCCTCCACCCAAGTCAACTGGGTCAAGAGCTCTGGCCAGGTGGTCGGGGACGGGTGGCAGGCGAGCTCCCTTCCACCCACGCTTCAGGCCATCCGATGGAGTGCAGGTCCACTGCTCTATCTCGGCGTTTACCTTTCTGCCACGCATCCGTCTCCGCTGGAGAACTGGCACGGTTTGGAGGGCAGGGTGATGGAGCGGCTCCGGAAATGGACAGGACTACTCCAGTGCCTCTCCCTTCAAGGGAAGGCACTGATGCTTAATCAACTGGTCCTGTCCATGCTCTGGTACCAGCTCAACACCCTGGTCCTGGCCCCGGATTTCCTGGCCAACCTCCGGATGGCGATTCTGAAGTTCTTTTGGCCAGGGATGCACTGGGTCTCTGCAGGGGTCGTCCACCTGCCCCTGGAGGAAGGGGGGGCAGGGCCTGAAGTGCATGCACACTCAGGTCCATGTCTTCCGCCTCCAGGCCCTGCAGAGGCTTCTGTATGGTGCAGGTAGTCCAGTGTGGAGCGTATTGGCGCACGCCTTCCTCCGCTGCTTCCGAGGGCTCCGATACGACCGGCAGCTCTTTTACCTCCATCCAAGAGGTCTTCCGCGAGACCTCTCTGGGCTGCCGGTCTTCTACCAAGACCTCCTCCGGATCTGGAAGCTCTTTTCAACGATCAGGTCCGTGGCGGCCACCGTGGGGGCTGACCTCCTCATGGAGCCCCTGCTACACAATCCCCAGCTTAGTATGCAGGTGGTGGAGTCCCCCACGGTGCGCCTGAGGCTGGTGGGAGAAATAGGGTCGGAGACCTCCTGGACTACGACCAGGGAGACTGGCTGGATCCCCTGATGCTCACTCAGCGCAAGGGGCTCTCCAGACCTCGTACTCTCCGGCGCGTACTTCAGGAGGTGAAGTCCGCTTTACTGCCTGCTGCTCGGGCGTACCTTGACCGGGTCCTGCGAGAGGGCACGCCCCACCCACCCTCCACCTGGATCCGTGGACATTTTTATAGGGCCTCTGTCCCGTGGACCCAATTGGCCCCCTCACCCTTTCACTCGAGCCGGCTGCACGATCTGCAGCCGGTTCTGTTCCAGGCCACGCCCCGAAAACATCTCTACACGCTCGTGCTCCACACCCTTCACTACCTCACCCTCGCGTCCTGCCCCGATACCAAATGGCGGGACCTCCTGCCACCTCTCGAGGGTGAGAAGCCCCTATGGGCCAGCTTATACTCTGTCCTGGTCCCAAGGTCCACTGGGGATGTCAGTTGGCAGCTCCTTCACGGGGCCGTGAGCACGGGCGTGTACTTGGCGCGGTTCACTCCTGTCCCTAACACCTGCCCTTTCTGTGGCGAGAAGGAGACCTTGGTGCACATTTATTTGGAGTGCATCAGGTTGCAGCCCCTGTTCCGGCTCCTCTTGAATATCTTATTGCGTTTTTGGTTGCACTTTTCCCCTCACCTTTTTATTTACACACTCCCCATCCAGGGTCCCACGAAGTCGCGGGATCTCCTTCTCAACCTCCTCTTGGCCCTGGCCAAACTAGCCATCTACAACACCAAGGAGAGGAGTTTGGCCTATGGGATTTCCTGTGATTTTAGGGCCTATTTCCGTTCCTCTGTCCATTCACGCATCCGGGCAGAGTTCCTGTGGGCGGCGTCCACTGGCTCCCTTGATGCCTTCGAGGAGCAGTGGGCGTTGTCCAGGGTTATCTTCTTGGTGTCCCCATTAGGTTCCCTTCATTTAGCCCTATGACTTCAATCCCAATCCTGTTTTTTCATTAGTTGTCCCACGAAATCATTTGATGTCCCAGACCTGTGGATCCTCCCCTTAGGCTGGGGGGAGGTCCTTTAGAAGTGAGCGGGCTTCACCCACCCACATCCTGGATGCCAATAGGACCAGACTCTTGTACCTCACTGGGGTAGGTCTGTCACACCACCTTATAGTGCATTCATCCAACCCATACTTCTTTAACTTCCTGGCAATAACACTGTGGGAGACTGTATCAAAAGCTTTGCTAAAGTCAAGATATATCACATCCACCACTTTCCCCTGTGATGAACTGGGAATGTTCTTAATGTTTTCTCTGAATACAGTGAGGGGGGGCCTCAGTTTCTGACCAACCCTCTGTCGCCTAGCAACTAATGGCCAGGCCCTTCCCCCCCACCGCAAGGAGATGCTAAAGGTGTGGGAGGACAAAGAGATCAGGTGACCTCCTGGCCCAGGAAAGAAACTGAGCAGAGGAGGAGGGGCTGGAGGGGTTTTCTGTCTGGAGCTGGCTGGGGACGAGGAGTCAAGTGCAGACATGGGGGTCTGGTTCACCGCCCCCTAAAATGGACCCGGCCGAGGGGTTCAGTTTGCTGTACCTACAAGATCTGTTTAGACTGCATTCCTGTCATCGAATAAACCTCTGTTTTACTGGCTGTCTGAGAGTCATGTCTGACTGCAAAGTGGGAGTGCAGGACCCTGTGGCTTCCCCAGGACCCCACTGGGGCAAGCTCACTGTTGGAAGTGCACAGAGGGGCAGAGGATGCTGAATGCTCCAAGGACAGACTCAGGAGGTGAAGATGTGTGAGCTTCTTGCCCTGAAGATAGTCTGCTCCAAAGGAGAGGAGGCTTCCCAAACTCCTGACTGGCGTTGTGGGGAGGAGTTACAGAGCATCGCCCAGGGACTCCGTGACATCCCCATATTCACAGAGCCAGTTATCTCATCATAGAAAGCAATGAGGTAGGTCAGGCATGACTATCAGGTTGTAGAATAATCACCATTTTGGGGCGAGTCTGTCCTATTTCTCAGCAGTTTGTCCTGAATTTTGTATCCTCAGCTGTGACTCACTGAGGCAATGGTAACAGGTGTAAATACTGAAACATAAGAAACTGTAGCTCCAATTAAGTCTTAGTGTAAACTCCACTGATGTCCCTGATCAGATGTGAATTTAGTCTCTGATATCTGATTTGAAGCACTACAATTTTTCAAAGGAGCAAGGATTTAAACAGACATATAATAATGTCATGAGTGTCAATGCATGTAAGTTAGTTGGTATGCACATTGAAGAGAGGAACTGCTGTCAGCATGCCATGAGTGGGTCCTAATCGCCTTTGATTTAAGTTTTATAGAACCTGTAAACATGGATCGGCCACAATAGTTTGGTGAATTCAGAGTTAATTAGGATTAGTGTTTAAAATGTTGATGGTTATCCAAACTGTAGTGCATGAACCATGGAGATGCAGCTAACTTTTCCTTCCTTACTCCCACACCTCTCCCTTCCCCCAACAGACTCCAGATCTTCCACGAGCTGCTGTATTGCTGAGAAAGGTCTAGTGATCTGCTAATACCTATTGAGTTTTTAGGGACAGACTCTTTATCCTCTTTCCTCCTATCTCCCAATTCCTATCCCTCCCTACCTATTTCCCACATGAAGGAAGCTGTTGTGTTGCTTTTCACCTTCCTCCCAAATGGAGAAAGGGATGGAAGATGATGATGAAATGGCATAGGATGGAATTGAAATTAAAAAATTAGTATTTGTTCCCATACAGGATTTCATAGTGTCATTGTCATGTTGCTTGTGGATTGGATTATCCTGTAATGCAGCAAATAAGACCTGGGTGTGAGAGGATGGTGCGGCACTTCCCACTGACTTATAAATCTCTAGAACATCTGCAAAGTTCGTTTTTCTCTGTTTCTTATCCAATTTGGTACATAGATGTCGGCCTGGAGGGGAGTAAAGAGAGGAAATTTCTAACCTTTCACAAGGAAGAGTGAGTTTCGTGATCATTCATGCTAGATCCAATTTATCCATAGCAGAATAGAACTACACCATTTAACATGGTTTGGCAATTTGTGCACAAGAGGTACCATGGGGTAGGAGTATAAGAAAGGTCTGCAGTTCAGAACTGATTTTCAGATGCAGAGCTGGGGTGGGGGGAACCTTCACAACACTGTGTATTCTGTAGCTGACCCTATCTGTGCTATGATTTCCTCACTTTCAGAAATATCAACCTCACTCTCTTATTGTTACGCAGCTCCCAGCTCCAAATGATCCCAATGTTAACACTCTCTGGTTTTAACTTATCACCAAGTGATTTGCACAACTAAGGGTAAATTGTGTCTTTCAGGTTTCAAGTCAATGAAAATTACCACAAAGGTGACTGTGTGATTTTGGAAGATGGCAGAACCCACTCCTACAGATCCATATTTCATAACAGTTGTGTTTGTAAGAAAAAGTGTTTAGTTAGAATGTATTTAATTAGCACAAGAAGAAACCTAGAAAACATGAGAATCATATTCTAGCAAGTCCTTTGCAGAAAGAGAAATCTTGGAATAATCAGTTAAGGAATTGACACTAATTTACACCAACTAAGGATCTTGCCCTATGTTTCCTATTGGTGTAATTTACCTTTAGTTCTTTTTTTCTTTACTTTGGTTACAGAAAACTGCTGATGAGCTTGTTACAGACAGGGCTGGCTCCAGGCCCCAGTGCGCCAAGTGCGTGCTTGGGGTGGCATACTGCAGGGGGTGCTCTGCCGGTTGCCGGGAGGGCGGCAGGCAGCTCCGGTGGACCTCCCACAGGTGTGTCTGCGGAGGGTCCACTGGTCCCGCGGCTCTGGTGGAGCATCCGCAGGCATGCCTGCCAGAGGTCCACCGGAGCTGCGGGACCAGCGAGTGGCAGAGCGTTCCCCGTGGTGTGCCGCCTTGCTTGGGGTGGCGAAATGGCTAGAGCCGGCCCTGGTTATAGAAGAGCATAGGAGTTGGCCATTCAGAGTGTGGAGTAGTTTATGGGACATCTGGAACATTTGTCAGTCAGGCAGGGTTCCTGTTCAAATGACTAAGGAAGCTTTTAGATTAATGACAATGTGTCTAGTTAGAGCAGTGGAACGGGTTCCATTTCCTGCTTTGCCTTTTTCTCTCTGTGTAGCCTTTTGGAAAATTACTTAATTTTGTGCCTCATCTTTAAAATAGAGATAAAAATTGTATTCCTATTTTATGGCAGTGTTATGAAGATTAATAAATTCATATTTGTAAAGAACTGTGAGGCTCTGGGTTAAAAACACCATGGATGTGTGTTTTTGTTATTACATAATAAAAGCTATGCAAACTTCACAAGTGATGCTAATTCTGCAGAGGATGATTATTTAATATCTGTTTTGGGATAACACCTAAAGACTACAAGCAGGCAGAGCCCCATTTTACTAAGCACTGTCTAAACATACAACAGGGATGGGCCCTGATGGCAGAATAGGAGTAAAGTTCATTTTGTTACCCCTAGGATCTGGCTAATACTGGCTTTTTCCTTCCAGGGAAAAAGGGAACAGGTAATGTGGGCTCACCTCTTCTTTAAACTGTCCCTCTGGAGAGGGGTGAGGCCAGCTCTGGGACAGCTTTCCTGTTAGAGGGGAGGATGCACGTAGGGTACTCCTAGCTGGAACTATTCTTTCCTGCTGTTGCTCCTTGGCACAGGTGTGTGAACATTCTAAACGAAGATTGGTCTCAGCTGATTTGGTGCCCCCAGGTGGAGAGAATGAACTAAATTATGTGACATGGTCATGTGAAAAAGCCAGGCCTCTGGGAGGGTAGAAAAGCTGGCCTTTGGACAGTCAAAAGGGAGTGGCCACAGAGTGAAGCTGCAGGCAAAAACTCTTCCGTAGTTGTACCTGAGGAAGGGATATGGGGCTGGATAAAGAGTCCCAGCTAGAAGTTTTGTTTTCTCTTTTTGGGAGAAGGCCAAGAAGGCAGGCCTGGCCATGCATCTTCTCCAATGGCTCAGAGAACAGAGGAAGGAACAGTACCTTAGGGTGAAGGGGTTGTCCTCAGCTTAAGGGTGGGTGGAAGACTTTTTGGGCTTTTGAAAGCCTTTTTCTTGAATTACTGAGGAACCAGAAGGGAAACTAAGGCAGGGTGCCACAGAGGTGCCATTGACCATCAGCCAATGTATGGGAGGAGGCCAACTCTGCTCCACTCCTCCTATGGAAGGGGAAACTGGGAACTCCAGCAGCTCTCTCATTCTGCTACCAGTCCCTCCTGATACAGTTCACATTCCCATGTCTGGTTAGTTCTCACTTCACCACCCCAGGAGAAGGAAGAGCCCTGGGGAGCAACACTATCTGAATCCAGTATGATGTGAAACAAGTCCTCTGCTTTCAACACAATATCTGATGGGCCACCAGGAGAACCCACTGGCCCACACAGGAATGCATCCATTACTAATCTCCTCCTCTTCTCCCCATCCCTCTATGCACCTTTCAGATTGACGTGTAATACTACCCATCCCCCAAACCACTAGAGCCTGAAAAGGGAAAATAAAAGGACGGAGAGAATAAAGTCAGTCACAAGGGGGATCCAGGAAACCGCACATTTTTCCAAAGCGATATATGGTTGTGTGATATAGTATACAAACCCTGCATCAGTAAGGAAGGAGTTAAGCAGCTGCTCTGAGCACAGACACCACAACCAATCATACCTGCAAAGCATGTATGGTTTGGAGGAGGAGCTCAAAGAGAGTGCAGGTCAGTTCAATTGGGATGGAGAATGGAAGGGAATAGATCTATGCTCTGAGCTCATGGGAAGGTGAGCTGCAGAAGGTCCTGTTGCCTGAGATCTGGCAACACTGACCTAACCAAGCCTACCCACAAGAGGAAACCAAGTTGGGAGAAGGCCCTGAACACAAAAGGGTCCAGACCCCAATTGCCTGACCTAAGGAGAAAGCCCTAAATCCCTTACAGGCATCTGAAGGCTTCCTCATTATTGAATTTTCTTTTGCATATCCCACAAGGTGTGGAGTAGAACACATGACCTGGCCTCAGGGCCTGATCACGGAAGGGTTGCAAGGACAGAGCAGCTGTCAACAGGAGTTCCAGGAAAAAAGACCTGCCCTACCCTGTCTGATCAGTGGGTGGTGCTGGCTGTGAGTGATCCCTTTCAGACCTTGCCATGTATCATTTCATTTAGATCAATTTAACACCGGTCGTTAGTGGGAGGATAAAAATCAGGCTAATGATGGGAAGTTGGCTTTAACTATGGAGCAGCAATGTGTCTCCTCTTAACACCAAAATATTCAGTCAAATTAGTACAGCTCTAGTTCTCTGGAGCAACCAATGATCTAAGCTGGTCAGATGATGTGCTTTCTAACCCAACACAAATTTTATGGGTGGACTTATTGCTGTTCAGCTAGGTCACCTGGCCAGTCTGTTTCCTTAATAATTGTCTGTACCCAGAGACAAAGTTCCCTCTTCTTGAAAAGCCTCCTGCTCCTCCTCTCCAGCCCCTGATCTGAAGGTAAGTGACATAACCAAGAGCTATGACCAGCCTTCTCTCCTCAGATTCCTAAATGAAGAGACCACTCCCTTACCTACCCGTCACACCTAATTTCATTCACTTCTTGCCACAGATAAAGTATAAATGCACATAGTATTCTACTAGTCTTCTCCCATCAAACTCCACTTGAAAATTTTAGGCTCAGACATTTATTTATCTCTTGATTAAGGTTACCTTTCCCCAACAGAATATAATAATTGTAGGACCATCCCAAGCCAGATTTGATTACCACAATGGGGAACAACACAAAAAGAGCATCCAATCTTATATTGCAACTGACTCATTTGCATTCTCCTCTCAGAACTGCTTCCTGAATCAAACACCAGCACTCACCCAGTTAGTGCAGTAACTTTGTTATGAATGCTCTAGTATATGAATATATAAGGATGGCAATTTCTGAATCTCTTTTGCCTGGAAACATCCAAGGGAAAAGTTTGAGAGGAGCTCATGGAAAAATAAGAGAGAAAAATTGGGAACAGGGTACAGAAAAGAGATAATAGACAAATGTTTGATTATGATTCAGGCAAAGACTGGGGATTGTTCTTCTTGTACCCAAACCAATTCATCCCACCCCATGTTCCAGAAAGGGGAAGTGGCTTGACTGTGGTCAGCAAATCTGTGGGAGAACCAGGAAGAGCACTCAGGTCTCCACTGGAATAAATTTGCCTTTCTTGTAAGGCAAGTAGGGAACGTGAACAGAGACCATGGGCTAGCTCTGATCTTATTTACATCAGTATAAATAGGCAGTGAATGTATTCACTTCAGTGGAGTTACTCAGGTGTAACTGACAGACAAATCTTGCCTGTGGTTTAAGAAGTGCTAAGACACTAGCCGATCAATTGTTGCTTAGGCAACCTTGTTTAATAAATTCAATATTTAACTGACCTCAAGTGGGTTATATTTAACACTTTAGGCCTTGCGTAAACCTACAAAGACAAAAGATCCAGTGAGCGCTTTGTGCGGGCGCAGCGCACTTCAAACTAGCAGAGTGAGAACTTCCTGTGCGGTTTCAGATGGAGCATTGCAGAGTGAATAATTCTTCCCCTCTCAGCACCTGTTGTCCATTCCCTTACAAGGCAGTGACAAGGTGACCCCAGACTGTCTCTCTCCATCCTCAAAGAATTTTCATGAAGGACATTGGTGGCACTTCAAAGTCTAGTTCCTGCACTCCAGCCTCCTGTGAAAGAGCTACCAAGGTATAATTTCCACATTCTTCGGGGGCTTTCATTGGTAAAGTATGTAGCTGTTATAAGAGGTATATAGTTTATTGCTTTTGTATAATTCAAGAAATGAGTGATTAGTTCTCCTGAAATGGATATATATCTGCAAACTTTACAATATTTTTCTTCTGACTAAAATTTAACAGAGACAGTATAGAATAGAATACCATTTTATCATTATTTTTAGTAAGATACTCGGAAAGGATTTAGTATCTCAGGCAAACCCAGTGTTAGAATTTGATATATTAGTGTTTTGTTCAACTCAGGTCTAGTATGTAGACTTTATAACTGTATTCACCAAATCTACAAGATCCACATAAGCTGGAGAAAACAGGAAGTTGAAGTACTGTGAACCAAGGGTAATGATAATTAGAAGTGGATTGAGTGGCAGGATCTTTGTTATCTTCATAAATATTCTGGAAGCTAGTCTAAATAACCTGATAATGTAATGTAAATTAATATCATGTAATTCTCAGATAGTAGTAAATGGATGGGTGTTGCAAACATAAACAAGATCAGATCGATAACCTGAAGCAATTTGGAAAGTTTAGCAAAATGAGCAGAAAATAAAATTAAAACTATTATGTCTAGTATAATAATCTTATAATAAACTTTGCTACTCAGTGATAGTGAGAAATGGAAAACAGATTAAATATATGCTTGCAATGAAGTAGCTTAGCAAAAAGGTAATAACCTTTTGTGGATAGGTAGATACGTTGAGTTGTAGGACATTCTCTTTCTCTATGGCGCTGATGAGAGCATACCTAGAATTCCACACTCTCTTCTGTTCACTTCCATTTTGATACACTATTATTTGTGGCACCTTACAGACTAACAAATGTATTTGAGCATAAACTTCCATGGGCTAAAACCCACTTCATCTGATGCTTGCCGTGGAAAATACAGTAGGAAGATATATATACACAGAGCACTTTTTTCATGTCCTCTGTAGATATATATATATCTTCCTACTGTATTTTCCACTGCATGCATCGGATGAAGTGGGTTTTAGCCCATGAAAGCTAATGCTCAAATAAATGTGTTAGTCTCTAAGGTGCCACAAGGACTCCTCGTTCTTTTTGCTGATACAGACTAACACGGCTACCATTCTGAAACCTGTCACTGTTATTAGTATTTTATTACTTATTTGTTGAACACCTACTATGTACCTTTCTGTATCGAACACAGGGAAGGTGGGCCAAGACTTAAAAAAATGGGTGCCTAAACTTAGCCTCTTATATCCCTATCTAGTCACATGAAAAACTGATTTATAATAAAAAATCTTGAGCATCCCTCAGTCCCCTCTGAAATCTATAAGACTTACTGGCTGCTCGGTGCTTTTTTAAATCAGGCTGCTTAGACTGAGAAGCCTAATTTTTAGCACTCATTTTTGAGTATTTTGACCATTGACCCTGTCCCAAGGATTTATATAAACATGAGTTATAAAAAAATAAAAAAGCAGAAGGTGGTGGGCAGTTTGAAATGAATTCAGAGAAACGACTTTCACTTTATTAATGAGGCTGAAGGGATTGACTTATAAAGAAAGACTTAAGATCTAAAAGTGTGTAAGAAACTTTGTTCAAACCATGACTAAAAGAGGATGCACAATAACTGTTTAGAAATATTGAAAGTGTATCAGCATCAAGGAGGGAAATGGGTGATTGGGGTGGTGTGAGGTTGCAGATGCAGGTATATAGGGAGGCAGTTAAGACAAACAACATTTTCCAAAGGTAAGGGGTAGAAATCCGTCTGCAAGAAACATTTAATATTAGACCAGATAAAGCATTAGACAGAATCCTACATTAAAGGTATGAAAGTATAAACCTCAGTCTGTGATTGATATAACACTCCTACATTGGCCATGTGTGCGGTGTGGCGGAGGTCTCTGTTTCACCAGCCAGGGAAGGGAGGCAATCTCCAGGCCCAAGTCCCTTTTCATGCCCTTCTTTATTATTTACAACAATGTGAACAAACAAAATAGGAACAAAAACAAAACTAAAACAAAACAAAAAACACCCTCAGCTGAAAACATTGGTCATAATCCCCAGAGGTTTCCCTGCCTCAGCCAGTCAGGAAGAGGGACCCCCTGGCTCAGTGACTGCTCTGGACTCAGCTTCCTCTTTCTGACCTGTCATGTGATAGTCACAAATCCCTTTGACCACTCCATAATGTTGTTTTACCCTTGTCACAGACTCCCACAGGATGAATTAAATAACACAAAGTTGGGAAAGACACCTTGACTTCTATGATTTTCTGCACCATGGCCACATTTGGACTGCGTAAATTTGGAGTAACTCCCACTGACTTCCATGGAATTACTCCAGATGTACACAAGAGTGTCTCTGAGCAGAATAAGACCCCATGATTCTGTCTATACTGAAACTCAATGTATCTTATGCTAAAGGATATGACTCAAAGGGAGGAGCAAGTGGAGGAGGTGCATCACTCAAGTGGCAGTACGTGGAGCACTGGAGCCTAAAGTTCTCCAAAATCCATATTTAGGCACCTAGGGGTGGTATTTTCAAAAGTCCCTGAATGATTTTGGAGCAAAAGCCCCATTAAAGTCAATGGCATTACAATGGTATAAAACAAGTGGAGAATCAGACCCGGAGTCTCTAGAAACCTAAAGGGGAGAGCAGAGAGGGACATCCCTTTTAATGTTGCACATTTGACATGTGCTGTAAGCATTTAACTCAGCACAGCCATCCCTGTCAGCAGGAGGAGAGGGTCACCATCCAGTCCTCTCATTACCTCCAAGTTGACTCAATAGGGATTCTTTTGCTACTGTCAGAGCTAACTCTTCCTGATACTATCGAGTTCTCCAGTATTAGGACCCAGATTGTGTCCAGCCTCCCTCCACTGCCAGAGCATATAAAACGGTAGTTTTGTCTTTCATGCTCTTCTCCTGAATCTGTCCCACCAGGATTTTATTTGTTTGTTTGTTTTTCTTCTCTGAATCCGTCTAATTTGCCATTGTGTATTAAGGTATCCCACACCCAGAACTATGTGCCACTTTCCAGGTGCAGTGAGAGGGAGGCTTGCCTCTTCCAACCCACATGCCCCAGTTTATTCTGCTGTGAGAGCATTACAATTGCTGTAGTTCCTTACCCTATCAGTTTTCATCAGATCCCATTGTACATCTCAGTCTACTCGATCTAACCTTTCTATCCCAGAATGAACCAGAAATGAGTGAGCAGGCAGTGACGTATGCAGACCTGAAATTTCAAACTACTTCCAAGCAGAAGAAGAAAAAGACACCTAAGAACACCAGGGACAAAGGTGTGGTATGTTTGTAAGCATCTGAGAATATATCTGCTATTACTGATATTTTGTTTTCCATGTTAAATCTCTTCCTTGAGCTGTACATATTGTATCTGACTTTATCTACTTATATTTTTACCTTTTTCTTCAGTGCCAGGCACAGTTATTTTAGTAATTTGTTAATATCTGTCAAGTGTTGAAATGCCCTTACAATAGTATACAGAATTATGGGCTTGGGAAGCAAAAGTTATTGTATCTCCGGAGCCCTGAAACACAGTTCTGTGATTCATAGAATCATAGAATACCAGGGTTGGAAGGGACCTCCAGAGGTTATCTAGTCCAACCTCCTACTCAAAGCAGGACCAATTCCTAACTAAATCATCCCAGCCAGGGCTTTGTCAAGTCAGACCTTAAAAACCTCTAAGGAAGGAGATTCCACCACCTTCCTAGGTAACCCATTCCAGTGTGTCACCACCCTCCTAGTGAAAAGGTTTTTCCTAATATCCAACCTAAACCTCTTCCATTGCAATTTGAGACCATTGTTCCTTGTCCTGGCATCTGTTACCACTGAGAACAGTCTAAATCCATCCTCTTTGGAACCTCCTTTCAGGTAGCTGAAAGCAGCTATCAGATCCCCCCTCATTCTTCTCTTCTGTAGACTAAATAATCCCAATTCCCTCAGCCTGTCCTCATAAATCATGTGCTCCAGCCACCTAATCATTTTTGTTGCCCTCTGCTGGACTCTTTCCAATTTTTCCACATCCTTCTTGTAGTGTGGGGCCCAAACCTGGACACATTTCTCCAGATGAGGCCTCACCAATGCCAAATAGAGGGGAGTGATCACGTCCCTCAGTCTGCTGGCAACGCTCCTACTTATACAGCCCAAAATGCCGTTAACCATCTTGGCAACAAGGGCACACTGTTGACTCATATCCAGCTTCTCATCCACTGTAACCCTTAAGTCCTTTTCTGCAGAACTGCTGCCTAGCAGCTGTGTTATCACAAATCATTCCTTGTCAATGAATGTTGTTGATTTGCCTCATGTTCAAGGAGACGTCCTCTCTTTGTCATGCCTTGTTGTGGGAGGATTAAAGGAGGTGACAGCTGAATTCTACTCTCCCTTCTGAAACTTACTCATACCCAAATAAAATACAATTTTCTTTCTGCTTTGCTGATTGTAATAGTTAACATCATGAAATCATTGCTGATCCTTAATTGTCCACATTTATTTACCATCCTAGAGCCTTAAAATCATTTCTGTCCAGCAGAGGATTTCCTGAGCATCCAAGAAGTTGAGCAATTAGTTTTAGAGAAGATGACATTTAAAATGCCTTTTTTAAAAAAACAGAAATAAAACATGATCTCCATTTAAAAAAGCATAATACCTAAGTAATCTATTTCCACTGAAGTTAATTGGAGTACAGCTGTTGACTTCAATGGGAGCAGGAGCAGGCTGTAAATCAAGGGAATAGCCCTGGATATGTTGAATGAGTTTATAAATATGTTTTGTAGATCACAGTTCAATTTGTTTTGAAGTATGTAAAGTGAAATTTTACGTTTTCAAATTTTTCATTAGCAGAATGCATGAGTCACAAGAGTAATTGAGTAGATATGTTATCTTAGCTGGAGATTTCCATAACTTTTAATGCTTAGGTTTTTTAACTCTAATTTTCATGATTTATACTGTATGTGCAAAGCATTATATTAGTCACTTGAACAACTTTCAGTGTAAGTTAACAGTTTGGGTAGGACTATAAAGAGGAGTCTGATATTGGAAAAAAGGTGAGAAGATGCATGTGCTGAATTCACAGATGTTGGTTGATCTCATACACCGACAGGCTCCCGCAGACCATTGTACTGTGGGACTAAACTTTTTCATACAAAAGTCCTGCCATCAGGACTGGCTCTACTGTTTTTGCTGCCCCAAGCACCATGCCGAGTTGCCGCCGCGGATGGTGGGGGCAGTCCGTGTGCCGTTAGGGCGGCACTCGTGCTTCCGTGGTGGCTGAAGACAGAAGCTGCGCTACTGCGGACAGCTGAACATAGAAGCTGCTGCCAAATCGCCGCTGCCATGGAAATGCAAGTGCCCCCCTAAAGGCACATGGACCGCCCCCACCTTCAGTGGCGGCAATTCGATGCGCTGCTTGGGGGCAAAAACACAGGGACTGATGCCCTTTGCAGATTGCTGCCCCAAGCACCTGCTTGGGATGCTGACGCCTGGAGCTGGCCCTGCCTGCCATGCCCTATGTACTGCAATGGTGGTCTCATAGCTCCACTGGATTTTAATAAGATCCATCTACCTTGTCAGTGGATTGAATGGAATTCGCTATTTCTATGCCATAACTCACTAGAAGGAAATGAGAAGGTGGTGACTTATACAGGACTGAAATGCCACATTGCTTCTGAGCAGGAGAGGAGAGAAAGGACTGTGAACTCCCAGAGAAAAGGTACTGTATGCTACAAGCCGCTGACCCCATATTTACGGCTGTTTAACTGTCTAACATCTACCTTGAACTGTATGAGAACTTTAAAAGCAAAACTCTGCATAAAGATTCAAGACATAAATATCCAACATCAAGACATTCAATAGCTGAGATGCCCACAGGCATTATCCACCTGGCCTCCTTGCACATTCTTCATATTAAGATATAAAGGTGATTCTGAACGTATGTAGTATGGGAGAATTGGGGCTAGATGGTTCTTGGCCACTATATGAATGTCTGAGGGGAGGAGAGCGGTGTGTGAGAGGAGTGCCCTTCCTTCTACCCCCAACCACAGTGGCCAGGTATTTTCTTCCCAGGTGCAGGGACTGCTCCCTCATAGAATGCACCGAGGCATTGGCCACTCCATGGTGAGGGAGATGCAGCTGTGGCCTTATCTAGCTTCCTCCAATACTATGTAATTCAGGAGAGCAACTATACTGTCCTATAAAACGATGTAGTTTGTGCTCTCTCCTTTCACACTTGAGAGTTTGGGGAAGGACTGTTCCCCAGGAGACACAATCCCCACCCAGGGGGAGGTTCCACACTAGCTCAACACAGGGAGTTCCTAAAAGGCGCAGCTGAGCTCTTAAAGCTGTTTTAAGGTGCCCTTGATGATGGAAATTCCAAGAGGGAAGAGGGAGCCCTTTTTATTCTTCCTTGAACTCTTTGTTCTGAGCCTCATTTTCCTTACCTCACCTTTATGAGTGTACATGATACTAGCAGTGAATGAATATAATGCTTCCCCTCTTTTACAAATAGCTGCATAGATGCAGTTTGGTGCACTGCACAGGGCTTCAAACTGAAAGCCAGGATCATTGGATTGTATTCACTCCCTTGGTAAGCCTGGGAAAAGCATTTCACCTCTCTCGGTTTCAATTTCTCCATCTGTAAAATGAGGATAAAACTTTCCCACCTTTTTTAAGTACTATAGTTGAAAAGCTCCATATAAGTGCTAAGGTGGAAGAAATATACCTTAATGGTGTTCTGGTAGGACTCTAGGATACTGTTCTGTTGTCATCAGGTCCCATGTAATACAGTCTGCCTCCTTATTATGGCCTCTTTAAATCTAGATCCTGCTATCCAGGCATCCTGACCTGTATAGCCTAGAGCGTGGAAAGAGTTTTCATTCCATAGTTTGAGAGTTCTGATGGCCTGTTTTGACACCGCTGAACAGGGGTGAGGGTAGGGGAAGGTGAATGGAGACGTGTGTGTGGTCAAGCTGCATTTCATTAACACAGAGAATAGGACTGGAAAGCAGAACAGGCCACTCTTGTGGATAAATCTGATACAATTTAAGAGAAAATTAGGATGTTTATGCTGTTCAGGTTTTTTTAAGCCATTCTACAGAATGTAATTGGTAGAGAATTGTATTGTTGCTATAAAATGACTAAAATATTTTAGTGAAGATCTCATTCTCTATTAAATTCTATGACTTATAAAATATTGTTTTAATAAACCCTTCTCAAATTCTGTACAACTTTATTCTTATCTTCATTCTTAAATTCTATAGCACTTTACAATAAGAGCAGAGGCAGAAAAAGAGCATTGTTGCAATAGTAAGAAAAAATACATCTAGGGCTTGTGCCTAGTTTAGGGTTTAAAAATGTTTCTCCCCATAATTCTGTACTTCTCCCTTTTCTCTCTCTCAGATTCTTCTGCTCCAGCTCCTGCATGGGGGGTCATAGCAGGGATTTTGGGGATCTTCTGCTTGGCTTTGCTGATAGCAGTGGGTGTCTTGGCTGTCAATGGTAAGTACTCACAAAGTAGATATTGAGAGACAGGCTCTGTGCTGGCGTACCTCTTTTGTAACTGCTGGAGAGTAAATCTCATGAGGTGTAAGTCAGTGAAGAGCTGCAAATGATTAGCTCTTTTGAAAATCAGGCCACTTATTCAGAATCCTAATTATGGCTTTAAGGGACAGGGTAGGGGCACCAGCTGGGTTCTTTCATATTTTCTCCCCCACACTCCCAAATCTACGGTGAGTGCAGCACTTTCACTGGCTTGTCCTCTGTGCTCTGGAACCACCCCCTTTGCAGGGTTTCCAGGGACAACTGCAACTGATGACTCCCTAGAACAGGGGTACGCAAACTATGGCACATGTGCAGAAGGTGGCACGCGAGCTGATTTTCAGAGGCACTCACACTGCCTCGTTCTTGGCCACCGGTCTGGGAGGCTCTGCATTTTAATTTAATTTTAAATGAAGCCTCTTAAACATTTTAAAAACCTTTTTTACTTTATATACACAATAGTTTAGTTATATATTATAGACCAGTGGTTCCCAAACTGGGGTCCGTAAACCCCTGAGGGTTTGCAAAATGTTACAGGGGGTTCTCGGGGAAAAATTCCCTAATGGTGGACAGAGCTGTCCCTAGGGACCTGGACCGTGGGCACCGTGGGGCCAGCAGCCCAGAGCCCCTGGACTTCCAAGAACTAAGCAGATCAAAGCAAGCACATCTATCACACTGAGGAGATTTAAACTTCAAGACTTCTTATAAGAAATGGAAAGGGAGATGGATATTGTTTGCTGTTTTTAAAATTAAATAGGCAGCTAGTGTTGTTTTTAAAATGATGAAGAAGAACAAGTTTAATGTTTGTTGTAATGTGCATTGTTTGCCTGGACTGTTCCAGTCCTGAATGCTTGTGTAGGAGGAACTCTTTAAGTTGGCTTCTTAAATACCTTCGTGCTGGTTTCACATCTGATACTCCCTGATGAAACATAGCAGCCTTGTCTTATAACAGGCTTATTGAAAGTGATACGAGCTACGAAAGTGAGATCTTGGAGGAGTATTGCTGTTTTCATAATGCAATAAAAATACTGTAATGATAAATAATAATAATAAATAGTGTGTAATAAGCATGTCATCAAAACAAATTTTATATTTCCAAGAACACTGCTTTTATAATTTATATTCAGATAAAGGAGAAAATCCCTGGAAATATTCATTTTTAGGAGGGGGTTCACGAGATTTGACATTTTAGTGAAAGGGATTTGCAGGTTGTTAAAGTTTGGGAACCACTGTTATAGACTTATAGAAAGAGACCTTCTAAAAATGTTAAAATGTATTATTGGCACACAAAACCTTAAATTAGAGTGAATAAATGAAGACTCAGCACCCCATTTCTGAAAGGTTGCTGACCCCTGCCCTAGAATAACAGCTCCAATTAGCCACATGACCCAAGAGCCAGAAGGAGCATAGGGGCATTTTAGTGGTCACTTCAAACATTACCTGTGTTCAGCATAGACATTGGAAATCGGGATGTTTTCAATTGCTCTTTTCTGTGAATCCTTACAGAGTCAAGATTTTTAGCCACACAGCTTTTGAGGGTCCTACTAAGTTCAAAATCTTTATTTTTAAGATTACTTTTAAGAAGGACAAAATACCTTTCATGTTACATGTAACATTATAATTTGTTGTTATTACAATATAACAGACATTCTGCCTGATGGCATAACTGCAGGTAGAACTTGGCCCTTTGTGTCCCTATAATGCATAATATTGATCTGTAAAACTGTGCTATAATTTATTTTTAAGTGGTACATCATATTGTTATATTACTTTGGCTTTAAGTTTTTCAGATCTCTCAAATACCATGTAAACAGCAGGAAAACCTGAACCAGTTTCAGAAAATCATCCCAGGTAAGAATGGAAACCTGCCAAAGGTTTTGAACAGGAAAGATTGCCTTCAAAAGGGCAACATTTTTTTCTTGTATGTGCTGTAACTTTAGACTAAAACCATTTCCAATTAAATCCAACATTGTTGCTACACTAATGAATAGAAGATTATGACATTTTGGGTTAACTAGAGTCCAGTTCTTTTTATTCTTATTTACCAAAAATTTACACTCACGGCAAAAGTCAGAAGTGAGTTTTGAAGAAATGTAAAGGAGGCTAAGTTGGTTTAACTCACATGTTGAAAGGCAACCGGAAAGGAGGATAGCAAGAAATAGATAACATGAGGGAACAATAATAATAGTAGAATCATAGAAATGTACAGCTAGAAGGACTTTGTAAGGTCATTTAGTCCAGCCACCTGCACTGAGGCAGGGTCAAATAAATGTAGACCATTCCCCCTGACACGCATTTGTCCAACCTGCTCTTAAGAACCTCCAGAGACAGAGATTCCACAACCTCCCTTGGAAGCATATTCTACAGCTATCCTTAGAGTTGGAAAGTTTTTTCTAAATATCTAACCTACATCTCCCTTAGAGCAGACTAAATTGATGAGTTCTTGCCCTATCTTCAGTGAACATGGAAATCAGTTGAACACTAACCTTTTTATAATAAACCTTAGCATATCTGAAGACTGTTATCAGGTCCCCACTCAGTCTTCCCTTCTCTGGGTTAAACATGCCCAGTCTTTTCAATCTTTTCTAAACCTTTGATCATTTTTCTTGCTTTCCTCTGGACTCTCTTCAATGTGTCCACATCCTTTTTTAAAGTGTGGCACCCAGAAATGGACTCAGGACTCCAGCTGAAAGCTCACTAGTGCTAAGTAAACCAGCACAGTTACTTCCTGTGTCTTACATACAACACTCTTGTTAATATACCCAAGAATGATATTACCCTTTTTCGCTACTGCATCACACTGTTGACTGTGATTCAATTTGTGATCCACTATAACCCCCCGATCCTTCAGCAGTACTATTTCCTAGTCAGTTATTCTCCATTTTGCAGTTGCACATTTGATTTTTTTCTTCCTAAGTTTAGTACTTTGCACTTGTCGTTATTGAATCCCATCTTTTTTATTTCAGCCTAGGTTTCCAATTTGTTAAGGTCAATTTGAATTCTAATCCTGTCCTCCAGTGTGCTTGCAACCCTTCCCAGCTTGAAGTCCTCTACAAATGTAGACACATACTCTCCACTCCATTATCTAATTTACTAATGAAAATATTGAATAATGCTAGACACAGGACAGTGAACCATTGATAACTACTGTCTGAGTACTGTCTTGCAACCAGTTTTGCACCCACCTATATTAATTTCATATAGACCACATTACCCTAGTTTGCTTATGAGAATTTCTCGTGGGACTGTGTCAAAAGCCTTACTAAAATCAAGATATAGCAAATCTATAGCGTCCTTCTTATCCACTGGGCCAGTAACATTTGCAACCGGTTCCTTCCTGTTAGTCAGAATCAAATCTAAAATGGCTGCCACCCACTTTCTGCCTCCATCTTCTGAAATAAGAAGTTGTCCCTAATACATTCAAAGCACAGTCTGTGTTTTGCCATAATACTTTTCCACTGGATGTCTGGATAGTTAAAGTTCCCCATTACCACCAGGTTATTTGTTTTGGATATTTCTGCTATTTGTTCTAGAAATGCCTTATCCACTCCTCTTCCTTAGTTGGTGGTCTATAGTAGACCCCTACTGTGAGATTCTTGTGTTTTTTCCCCTTTTATTTTCACCCAGAGTCTTTCAACTTATCTACCTCTCATCTTCTTCTGGACCTCAGAACAGGTGTATATACTCTTGATGTATAACGAGACACCTCTTATTTTTTTTCCTGCCTGTCTTTCCTGAACAAGCTGTTGCCCTATATACCAATATTCCAGTCATGAGATTTATCCCACCAAGTCTCTGTGATACCAATTTAGGTATAATACTAATACTTCCCATTCTCATTAGTTATTCCCCATACTCCTTACATTTATAGACTCACAGACTTTAAGGTCAAAAGGGACCAACATGATCTGACCTCCTGCACATTGCAGGCCACAGAACCTCGCCCATCCATTCCTGTACATTTGTGTACAGATATAGAATCATAGAATATCAGGGCTGGAAGGAACCTCAGAAGGTCATCTAGTCCAACCCCCTGCTCAAAGCAAGACCAATTCCCAACTAAATCATCCCAGCCAGGGCTTTCTCAAGCCTGACCTTAAAAACCTCTAAGGAGGTTGATCCAATTCCCCCATTTTTATACCTTTTATTGCTCCTATTATGATACTATTGTAACTTTCCCTCCCCTTCCAAATATTTAGCCTTAGGTTAAGGTCACCCTTTTTTATACCTACCTGTGGACCTTTGTCATCTGCCCCCTTTGAACCTAGTTTGAAGCCCTCCTCACTTTGTTGGCTAGTCCCTGTACAAAGATGCTCTTCCCCTTCTTGGTCAGGTGGATTCCATCTCTTCCCAGGAGACATTCTCTGTGGAACAGCATCCCATGGTCGAGGAAGTTGAAGCTTTCGCATAGACTTGCACAGCCATTCATTTATCTCCAGGATGCATATATCCCTGCCTGTCCTTTTACCCTCTACACAGAGGATGGACAAGAACACAACCTGCACCCCTCACTCCTTCACCCTTTCTCCCAGAGCCTTGTAGTCACTGCAGATCTGCTCAGGGTCATACCTGTCACTATCATTAGTGCCCACGTGGATGAAGCAGCATGGGGAAGTGGTCAGAAAGATGGATGAGCCTCGGCAACCTTTCCATAACATCTTGGACACGAGCTCCAGGAAGGCAGAACATTTCTCAGGCTATCATGTCAGATCGGCAGATGGATGCCTCTGTTCCCATGAGAAGAGAGTCCCTGGTCACCACCATCCAATGCCTCCTTCTCTTGCATGTGTTGGCCATGAGTTTCTCAGCCTTGAACGCAGGTGTTTTTTTCTTCCTAAGCCATTGAGGTCTACTCTTCACCTTCTGTTGCCAGAATCTCATTTTGGTTCTTGACCATGATGGATGGGGGACCTGGCTGGGGGGCTGAGCACTGTTAACTGCCTGAGGTGGTCAGCAGTAAGTCTTCTCCCCGCAGACCAGCTGGTTTTTCTTCTTCATCTGTTGCCACTGTAGTCATCCATTAAGAAGCTGTAAGATAAACTAGTCAACCTCCCACTTTAACATGTTCCATCTCATCTTTGGTGCTTCTCAGCATGTAGGTTAAACGATCTTAGATTTCCTGACACTTGCACATCAATAACTAAGTGATCAGTGGAGTCTAACTCTGTGTGGAGAAGCCTCACTTGCACATCATCACTGAATTTTCTCCATTGTGCAAGAATTCTGCACTTGATGTACAATAGCAGATGCATTTGATGTATAGAATCCAAAACATTCCCCTGGGGAAAAACAAACAAACATGATTTGTGTATAAAAGGAAAGTGAGACAGGTACAATAACAATTAGTCTATTTGCTATGGCACAAGAATCCTCATGCCAGCTTCAGAATGCCAGCAACCGTGTTAGTGCTTGTGAGTCTCCAGATAGTTTGTGAAGGATTTGACTCAAAATCAAACTACAACAGAAAATCTATTACTACAATTTTAACTTAATATTTTTAATAAAGGGACATCTGGAGGCCCCAGTCAGGTATGGGCCTTCATTATATTAGATTTTGTAAAGCACACCATAAGAGATAGTTCCTACATGAGACAGATGACAAACTTAATACAGGCAAAACACAATAAGTGGATGAAACAGTTAAGCAGAGGGAATTGGGGAGGGAAGACAAAGATAACAGTGATAGAGGAAACCTAAACTGTATTTTCTTTTTAAGGATGGAAGTCTCTTTGCCCAGAACATTGGTTTCAACATGGAAAGAAATGCTACCTCTTTTCTACTGAATATAAATCTTGGCTGGAGAGTCGAGAGGCCTGCTCTTCTCATGGCTCCAGACTCCTTCAGATAGAAAGCAAACAAGAACTGGTAGAGTATCTTCCTCTTTTGGAGAGTGGCATAGTCAGAATTCCCAATAAAGATTTGTCTGTGAAAAGATTGCAGAAAATTAGATTAGGCTTTGTTTGGTATTTTAAGATTTTTTTTTCTTGGAGGCTAATTACCTTACTCCTCCTCTTCTCTCCCCAGCATTAGAGCCATATCTGAACCCTAAATTAAATTAAAATGCCCCTGTTGAAAGGCAAAACCTCAATGTCCCCTGTACCTCTCATATTCAAAGTACAGCTATTCCTGTGGTAACCCTCCCCATACATTGCTCCAGGCGATCTAGGGGAGATATTGTCCTCCACACAAGAGAGTCAATAGAGATTAATCCACAGATAATTCTTTCACAATTCCTAGAAAATCTATAGCAAACATTCTTGGAGATGATGAGGAGTAATGTGATCAGTCTGGCCAGTAGAGTTGCTCGACCATGAGGCTGCCTGTTAACCATATCACTGTACCTGATATCCATACACTAATGAAATGAGCAGATATCTGATATGCATACAACCATGAAATGAGCAGGGAAAGGAATATAATTGCATGAATTGGCTTTGTCCTTCTACAGGATTTCATAAATTCTCTGGCAACTTCTCACTGGATAGGATTATTACGTGACAAGACTGACAGACTCTGGATGTGGGGGAATGGCACAGCTTTCTCCACTGACCAGTAAGTTCCAGACACAACTAGAAACTTCTAGTTTCCAAGAAGTGCATTTACAGTGTTATAAGGGAGAGAAACCAAGAATGAAATAGTAAGGAGCAACATGTCATCACTGGAATATATTTTTAGAATACTTTGAAGGCCCCAGTCAGCAGAAGATGTTGCCAGTGAAGTTGAGATATATTGACCAAACTCCCTAGGTGATGAAACACCGAAAGTTGAAGGGAAGGGAGTGCTGCAGGTAAAGAATAATGTGCATTGGAACACCTGAGTGGAGTAGGACTCAAAAAAAAAAAAGACGTAGAAAAGAGGTTATGTGTCATGACTGAAGTGCACTGGCAGTTAAGTGAAAAGTTTGCACAGCATGTGACTCTATTCAATGCAGTTATTCATTGCATTCATAAATGCCAAATTTAATAATCTGCTTTACTACAATTGTTTCATTATTATTAAAATTATTTTTGATGCTATCTATCATGGTGTTCAGATTAGACATTTTTGCCCTTGAAAAAATAAGGTACTGACATAGGTATAACCACAACGGCTGGAAATAACATTTTTTCTGTCATAGGTTTGCGGTAAAGAAAGGATATGTTGATGGTGACTGCGCAGTTGTCAGAGGCAGAGAATTCTTCTCTGATGACTGCAAAGATACAAAGCGCTACATTTGTCAGCTGCCAGTTCTTGTGCCAGAGTCTAATGTATCCAGACAAGATAGATCATGGAAATCATAAAATCTGGGCATCCCATACCCAGCGACAAATATCCCCCAATAAATATTAACTCTGTAATCTTTTCCTCTTCAAAGACTATGTTTAAATTGTAAAGTTATAATATGCTTTGCTGAGATCATATGTTGTTCATGAGTCTGTGTGAAAAGGAGCTGGGATTGGCCTCTCATAACAAAAAGAAATCTGATAAACCACACGTTTTTTGGATACCCACAGCCAGTCAGAGCCCTCCCAACAGGCCAAGCTGCTCTTTTTCCATTTTGCAGTTCAGTGATAATTTATTGTAAAATGGTAATTAAACCATTATCTGATTAAAATAGTTGTTTTTCAATAAATGGTTGAAAATTGAAAAAAATCTGATTTAGTTGCCACCTTTTCTGATTTCTTTTTACTTTACTGCATTTCATTCAATCACAGAAAAAAAAAGCCATGATGAATACATTCAGATATGATGATAATGTTGGTCAGACTAAAAAATCCTTTTGGGGAAAATAGCTTGAAGGAGTTTTTTTTAAAAAGTATGTGGAATGGACTGAAATGGATATCCTGTGGATTCAATATCTATGTCTTTGGGGCCAAAACAGCAAAGACAAAACCACCTGTCCCACCCACTCTGCCCCCTCAGATTCTCAAATGAGTAAGCAAACCTACAAGTGCATCGTGAACAAGATGAGAGCAATGGAGAAACCCTGCTGTGAGCTGTTGTAGTCACAGGGTAGAAGTTCTCATTGACATCATTGGATAGTTAAAGATGATGTTACATAGAGTGCACAACTGGAAGATCTGATCCTGCCTTTGTATCATATTCCATAGAGTGGGCATGGTCAAAAGTGATTCTCCATCACTTCACCACCTCGACTCCAGCACACTGTACTTGGGGACAAGCGATTCTTGTGTCTCGTGTCACAGTCAGTTCCCCTTTGTCCCTGTTGGAGAAATATACCATGCCAAGAACACCATGGTCTTCCTAGCTCACTAGATATGCACCTCATGTCCACTTATGAAAGTGATCTCAATGATTTTCATTTATGTCAGCACTGTTGGTAATAGGCTTCTTTCCAACAAAGGTAAATACTGCGTGGTCCAAACCATTTCAGTCTGGTTCATTTTAGAATGACTGTGGACAGAACTGGCTGAAATGGGTTAAGGAGCCCTCCCAATAAGTACAACTGTACAACAGTGGCCTTTCAAAATCTCCCAGAACCCACCATTTCTCAAACTTGTGCTGGGAATGATGGAATGTGTACTCACAGGGCACTGCAACTTACAAAATTTAGAAGAGTGATTGTGAAGTTGCAGAACAAACCTGCAAACAAGCATCAGCAGCCTGGCTGGAGTGGAGACACTGAACCATTTGTGTTTAAACCATTTCTACACTATGTACTTGTTAACTAGTGGCTCAGTTCTAAAGTGTATTTAAACTGTTTATGAAATGTTTTGTATGCATAATGGAGCTGATTCTCTCACTTATTGCTGCTGGGCTGTTGCCAGTTTCCTGAACAGTGACCAGATTAGCAGCATCAGTTACACTGTAAAGTGCTGCACAGTGGAAACAGCTATCACTACGCTGTTGGAAGCCTTGGTTGGTAGGTTATTTTTTTTTTTCTTGTATAAGAAAACTCAGAATCTGAGGAATGCAGAAAACACTGGAGAAGGGCCCTCCAAACTGTTTTTTTGTACCTGCAGCTTTCTAACATTTGCTCTCACTCACACACAAACACATAAACACACACACACACATTAAAACATTGAATTGATTTAGTAAATAAATATGAGTTAATGTGGTGAAGACAAAGTTTCTCTAACATAAGTATCTGGGAAGGCCCCCAGGCCTAAAACTGAGGTTTCAGGATCCACTGTGAGGAATTTGTCTGATACTCTAATTCCAGCACCTTGTGCTTGGGACAAAGATTTCCTTGCTCTACAAGATGGTCCTGCTGCTCAAGACTCAGTCATCTTACCTTGTCTATACTGGGGGGAAAGTACTATGGTAGGAACCCTGTGCTCCCCCAGTGTGTTTACTACCTTGTGTCCACTCACAGAAGCACTGCAAAGGCATGAGAAATACCTTTTGGAGTAGACTTGCTTTCAGCTGTGTTAAATGTAAGTAGTTCTCTTAACCCAATTTAGTTTGAACTGCAATAGTGTCAGTGTCACCTGGAATGATTTAACCCGTCCTCAATGGTGGCATTTCAAAAATCTCCAAAAATCCACTTTTTCTGTGTGTTTTGTTGGGTGAGGTGCCAAGAAACCATTGTAATTGAAAAGATTTACAACAGAGCTATTGTGGATGCCGGTCAAATCTGAAATGGTTCTTAACATGAATTAGCATGTCTAGAGAGGATGCACTTAAATCAGCCCTAGCCTACTCATTCAGTAAGGAACAATTCAGTTCTGTAGTGTGGAAACAGCCTGGTGCAAGTTAAAACAGCCTGAAGTTTGTGAGATATTTTATGTGCATAACTGAGTTGTTACTCTCTGTTGATATTTGCAGCCAGTTTCCTGCAAGGTGAGATAAACAAGTTTAGCAGCATCATTTGTTCTGTGAAAGCCCTGCACCATGGAAAAAAATACGAACTACACTAGCAGGGCTTCCTTGTGAGTTTGTTTGCTGTGTGTTTCTCTATGAAGACTGAAAATCTAAGGAAGCAGAGAAAAAACTGCACAAAGGCCTTAGAAATTGAGGGAATTTGATATTTTTTTTACTTTTCTAGCATCTGTATACGTTCTGTAACAAAGTTCCTCCTCTACCTTGGTGGGTCCTGCGCTTATTGGCAGATTTGCTCATCTCAGTGATCTTCCCCTCTTGTGGAACCCACAGTCTGGGTCAGCTCCTCCTGTGTCTGATAATGCTTGTCCTCCTCAATCCTCCAGCAGTACACTCTCACTCTCACTCTCACTCTCATCTCCTTGCCCTCTTGCTCCCAGCTCCTCACACACACTCTTTCTCCTCTGGCTCTTCCTTGCCTAACTGGAGTGAGCTCCTTTTTAAACCCAGGTGCCCTGATTAGACTGCCTTGATTGGCTGCAGGTGTTCTAATTAAAGTAGCTATCTCCACTACCCTCTAGAAAGATCTTAATTGGCCCCAGGTGCCTTGATTAACCTGGAGCAACTGCCATTTGGTTACCAAGATACTAGGGATTTGTTTAGCCTGGGGCTAACACACCTGTTTCTCAGTACTTTACTGTAGCCAACTGGCCTTGCCCCATCACAGTTCACACAAATTAACTTTGCAAACTTAAGTTAATCTGGAGGAAAAACATTAGAATTTTGCTCTTCTTATCTGACTTGTCTTTAACTCTCAATGTTTCCCTGCTCTTAGTTCTCTGGCCAGGTGCAGGTTTTCTCACTAGCAATGTGAGCCTGATGCTTCCTGTGTGGTATAAGCCAGAGCCTTCAGTAGACATTCATATTTCCTCTGCTCACTGCTACTGACCCTTTAATATGAGGATAACCAGAGAGACTCACATAACAGGAAAGCGTACCAAGGTGTAACCAAGTTGTTTGCAACCTGAAACAGAGCTATAATTTACTGCCTGTTGTTGCTAGTGCTGTGGAATGTTGTTATGACTGACAGTGTTGCTGTTTTCGGAGCTCTGATATCAGCTGCACTAGCAGACACTACAGCATGTTAATTCATCGGACTGATGTTATTCATAAGAAAGACCACAGGCTCAGTTTGGTGGCAAAGACACTTGGCCAGGGTTATTGTTGACAAAAAAATGATGATTGATTCTGTTTGATGCTTACCTGTTCTGTTCATTCCCTGTGGGGCACCTGGCATTGGCCACTGTCAGAAGACAGGATACTCGGCTAGATGGACCCTTAGTCTGACCCAATATGGCTGTTCTTATGTTCTTAACCTGCTGCTAGCAACCCATAGGAGCTACACATACACTAACACATGTATGCCCATTACAAGATACCTGCTAAGGCAGCTCACCAGGAGGCTGTCCCCTTGGCCAGACAAAGATGCCCTTCCTATGTATTACGCTCCAGACATGGCTAGTCACCACCTCCTACACCTGATAGTTTGAACAAAACATCCTTATTCATTATCCTGTCATTCCCTCCATATCTTACGAGGAATTTGTGTGTCAGACTATCTCCTAGGAATGTGTTTAGGCAATTACTTGAGAACTCTGGGTGTTCTTGTACCATCCTCTCCACTCAGGATCGTGCTTGGTTGGTGTTAGCTACTACCTGGTGCACTACTATTTTGCCAAGGCCAGGCCTAGTATTTCTAGCTCTCAAACCTACAGCAGTATCTGTGCAGTGCCACATCCCTCCTGCATCGTAAAAGCCAGTGGGGAGACCAGTGGGGATTGATCCTGCTTTGATCCAACTCTCACAGTCTATGATTCTATGACCCTAGCTCTAATTCTGAGGCAAGTACTCAGTGTGAGAGAACAGACTGCTGTCTACACTTAAGTGTGTGGAGGTTTTTCCATTGTTTAAAACAGCTTGGTATGGAAAAGGCACACACACTCTTGTAGTGGTGGCATCCCAGGTTCACTAAGTGGATCCCAAGTCCCAAGCCACATGCGTAAGAGAACTCTACTTGCCTCACACAAGGCCCAACTCCAGTTTCCTTCTTCAGCTTTTGAGGAGGCAGGAATTAATCGCAGCCGTGGTCTATGCTACGAATTAAGGTTGAATTTAGCAGAGTGATATCGATTTAACCTTGCACCCATCCACACGACGAAGCCATTTTTGTTGACTTTAAAGGCTCTTAAAATCGATTTCTGTACTCCTCCCCGATGAGGGGATTAGTGCTGAAATTGACCTTGCTGGGTCAAATTTGGGGTAGTGTGGACGCAATTCAATGGTACTGGCCTCCAGGAGCTATCCCAGAGTGCTCCATTGTGACTGCTCTGGACAGCACTCTCAGTAAGGCATTTGACATGGTTCCACATGGGGAATTATTAGTTAAAATTGGAAAATATGGGGATCAATATGATCAATATGAAAATTGAAAGGTGGAAAGGAACTGGTTAAAGGGGAGACTACGATGGGTTGAACTGAAAGGTGAACTGTCAGGCTGGAAGGAGGTTACCAGTGGAGTTCCTCAGGGATCAGTTTTGGGACCAATCTTATTTAACCTTTTTATTACAGACCTTGGCACAAGAAGTGGGAATGTGCTAATAAAGTTTGCAGATAACACAAAGCTGGGGGGTATTGCTAACACAGAGAAGGACCGGTGTATCATACAGGAAGATTTGGATGACCTTGTGAACTGGAGTAATAGTAATAGGATGAAATTTAATAGTGAAAAATGCAAGGTCATGCATTTAGGGATTAATAACAAGAATCTTTGTTGTAAGCTGTAGACTCATCAGTTAG
>NC_133769.1:146757124-146842360 GCF_003597395.2 Chelonoidis abingdonii | reverse complement strand
TCACTTGCTGGAGGATTTTCTGCAGCTTGAGGTCTTCAAATCACAATTTGAGGACTTCAATAACTCAGACATAGGTTAGGAGTTTGTTATAGAATTGGATGGGTGAGATTGTGTGGCCTGCATTGTGCAGGAGGTCAGACTAGATGATCATAATGGTCCCTTCTGACCTTAAAGTCTATGAGTCTATAACTCAGAAGCACTGGCCAGGTAGGCAAGAAAAGCCCCAAGAACTTTTGAATTTCATTTCCTGTTTGGCCAGCGTGGTGAGTTCAGAGGTGACCGTGCAGATCTCATCAGCAGAAGTGACCATGGAGTCCAAGAATCGCAAAAGAGCTCCATCAGGGACCGAATGGGAGGTACTGAATCTGATCGCTGTAGGGAGAGAGGAATCCATGCTATCATCACCTAGATGCCCAAGAACGTGGTGTGGGGGCCTCCGGGACCCAACCACTCCACCTCAGAGGACTGCCCAAGGAACAGAAAGCTGGCATTCAATAAGTTTTGAAGTGCAGTGTGGCCTTGTCCTTCCCTCCTCCCCTTCTCCACCACTCCATCCGGTGCTTCCCTCCTCCTCTATCCCTCTCAGGTTACCTTGGCAGTTATCCCCCCATTAGTGTGACAAATTAATAAAGAATGCATGAATTTGAAACAACAATGACTTTATTGCCTCTGCAAGCAGTGATCAAAGGGGGGATGGGAGGGCGGCTGGCTTACAGGGAAGTAGAGTGAACCAAAGGGGTGGGTTTTCATCAAGGAGAAATACACACAGCTGTCACACCGAAGCCTGACCAGTCATGAAACTGGTTTTCAAAACCTCTATGATGCGCAGAGCGCCTTGCTCTGCTCTTCTAATTGCAAACAGCCTAGTCAGCAAACAGCGCCAGTGAACTTTTAAATGTCCAAAGGCACATTCTACTACCATTCTGCACTTGCTCAGCCTATAGTTGAACTGCTCCTTACTACTGTCCAGGCTTCATGAGCCATGGGAGCAACGGGTAGGCTGGGGTAGGTGCGACTGCGCTATGCTACCGGCTGGGAGAGCAACCTGAGGCAGAAGCCTCCAGCTTGCATGATATTCCAGGCAGGACTGAATCTCCATTAGACAAAACTTAAAGAAGAGAATGACCTGCAGTCATTACCATTTATGTACAGGCGCCCCAACCGACCTCACTGAGATCAGCAAGGAGCACCCATGTCTGCCCAGGCACCCCTGACCAACCTCACCGAGGTTGGCCAGGATCATCCAGGAGACAATGACAACGGCTAGCAGTCATATTGCACCATCTGCTGCCGCGAAGGCAAGGAGCTGCTGCTGTGTAGCACTGCAGTACCGCATCTGCCAGCAGCACCCAGGAGACATACAGTGATGGTGAGCTGAGCATGCTCCATGCTTGCTGTGGTATGTCATCTGCATGGGTAACCCAGGAAAAAAGGTGAGAAACAATTGTTTGCCATTGCTTTCATGGAGGGAGAGAGAGAGGGAGGGAGCGGGGCCTGACAACATGTATCCCAAACCACTCACAACAATGTTTTTGCCCCATCAGGCATTGGGAGCTCAACCCAGAATTCCATTGGGCAGCAGAGACTGCAGGAACTGTGGTATAGCTACCCACAATGCAACGCTCCCAAAGTCGATGCTAGCCTCAGTATTGTGGATGCCCTCTGCCAACTTAATGTGCTTAGTGGGGACACACACAATCGACTGTATAAAATCGATTTCTAAAAAATCGATTTCTAGAAAATCGACCTAATTTCATAGTGTAGACATGCCCCCAGAAACAAATGCTGCATTCAGATAAAAACAAAACACTTGTATCTGGGCAGAGAGAAAACCTGTATTGCAATGAAAAGGCCATTCAGGAGCCCTCATGGCGGGGGGTGGGGCACACATATCTCCATTGACAGTAATGGTCCAGCATACTGAATCCTCAATGCCCAGATGTAGAGAGGAATGTTCTGTAGACCAATTAAGAGTGAAGCTGGGCAGGAAACCTTTTCCTGTCTTGTAAGAATTTTCAATATTTCCCACCCCACTCAGGATGAAAAGTCTAATATGCAAACCAAAAATCTAAAAGAAAAAATAAAGATCAGGTCAATGGAAATATTTCATTAAAACATTTTAAGATGTTTATTTTTTATTTTTACTAATTAACTTAAAATTCAAAACAAAAAGTCATTTTGACCTCAAAAGAGAATATATTACTGAGAGGGACCTTGATGGGTCATCTAGTCCAGTCTTCCACACCGAGTCAGGACTAAGTATTATCTAGATCATTCCTGGCAGGTGTTTGTCTGACCTGTTCTTAAAAATTTCCAAAGACAAAGCTTCCACAACCTCCCTAGGTAACTTGTTCCAGTGCTTAACTACCCTTACAGTTAAGAAGATTTTCCTAATGTCTAACCGAAATCTTTGTTACAACTTATGCCTATTGTTTCTAGCACTATCCTCAGTGGCTAAGGAGAATAATTTATCACCCTTCTCTTTATGAAACCTTTTATGTACTTGAAGACTTATGATACCTTCTCTTCTGCAGACCTAACAAAATCGTTTTTTTTTTAATCTTTCCTCATAAGGCATGTTTTCTAGATCTTTAATAGTTTTTGTTGTCTTGTGTAAGGAACGGCGCATGTCCAGCTCCATGATTTTTCCAGGGACTGAGGTGAGGTTGACTGGCCTTTAGTTCCCTGGATCCTCCGTCTTCCCTTTTTTAAAGATGAGCACTACATTAGCCTTTTTCCAGTCATCCGGGATCTACCCCGATTGCCAGGATTTTTCAAAGATAATGGCCAATGGCTCTGCAATCACATCCGCCAACTCCTTTAGCACCCTCGGATACAGCGCATCCGGCCCCATTGACTTGTGCTAGTCCAGTTTTTCTAAATAGTCCCAAACCACTTCTTTCTCCACAGAGGGCTGGTCACCTCCTCCCCATACTGTGCTGCCCAGTGCAGCAGTCTGGGAGCTGACCTTGTTTGTGAAGACAGAGGCAAAAAAAGCATTGAGTACATTAGCTTTTTCCACATCCTCTGTCACTAGGTTGCCTCCCTCATTTCAGTAAGGGGCCCACACTTTCCTTGACTCTCTTCTTGTTGCTAACATACCTGAAGAAACCCTTCTTGCTACTCTTAACATCTCTTGCTAGCTGCAAATCCAAGTGTGATTTGGCCTTCCTGATTTTACTCCTGCATGCCTGAGCAATATTTTTATACTCCTCCCTGGTCATTTGTCCAATCTTCCACTTCTTATAAGCTTCTTTTTCGCTACAGTCTCCCTCTTTATTCCCAGTGCAAAGTCACAAGGCTCAGTACTTATGACACTATACAGTTTTAGGTAACAGTGATACTGAATCTGGCTCCAGTTTATCTTTTGTAGGTCCCTAGCCTTTGTTTGCCAGAAGCTGGGAATGGTCGATAGGGAATGGATCACTTGATGATTAACTGTTCTGTTCATTTCTTCTGGTGTAACAGGCATCGGCCACTGTTGGAAGACAGAATACTGAGCTAGATGGACCATTAGTCTGACCCAGTATGGCCATTCTCATGTTCCTGACACGGTGCTCCTCCGTGCTCCTGTCCTGAAACATCATCTGCTGCTTCCTGTAGTTCCTCTTGTGTGGAGCCTCCCTTCCCCCTCCCCGGTCACTCTCCCTCTCTCCACTCCCTCCCCCTGGAACAACCGGCTCTTCCTCGACCTCAGAATGAGATTTGAAAGGGGCCATGGTCTCTGAATCCCAAGAGGGTTACATCACTGCATCCCAGGACAATTCGGTCTTTAATAAGAAAGTCTTTTAATTTTAACTCTGTGACAAACTCCTGCATTGCTTCCCCTTCATTTTGTGTTCTGATCCTGAGCATATATATTTCACAACTAACATTTTTTTCTGGGGACACACTGCTCCCCAAACATTTTCACTATTTCTGCAAAGCTTAACTCTCTTTCCTCACCATCATCTGTGTTGCACTCACTGTGTACATCTAGGGCTTCTGTGCCTGCCACTGTTAAAGGCAGAGCAATCTTTTGCTCATTGTCCAGTTTATTTATCATTGTGGTTTTCATATACAGTTCAAATTGCTCTTTGAACTTTTTTCAGGCATATTCATTGTTTCTCCTGATTCTCAGAACTGGTGGGGAAGTTACTTGCAGTTGCATAGGCTCTGTAGTAGTCATTTCAGCGTTACCTCTCAGAGAGCCTGCCAGCAATCCTTGCCTTCCTCTGCTGTTTCCATGTAGTATCCTACTAATGAGTTGATTGGTATTAAGATAAACCCATTATGAAGTACAGAAACTATATACAGCAATAACATTAAAAAAATCTGCTGTGAATCTGGCTGCAGTCTACAACTTACCTATCCTGGTCACCTTGGTTTTTGCTCCCAGCTGCAAATGTGTCACAGGAAACCAAAGGCAATGTGAAGAGTCCCCAGGAAGTGTGACATCTCTACACTTCAGGAAGGAGTTACTCTATAGCACAAACCATGTGGCACTGCTGAGACCATGGCCAAGTGTTTCATCCAAAATGAGATCATGGAGGGTACTGGTTTTGTGAACAGCTGATCTTGCATTCAGCAGCAGGATCTTCAAGTTGATCACAGAAGATGTAGGTCTTGAAAAGGGTTTGAAGGAGGAGGGGGTTCTGTGCCTTTATGGATCAGTTCAGATAATGCAAATGGGACGACATAGTAGAAAGTATGAAGAAGACAGTGGATGAATGGGACGCTGTGGCTAGCATTGCTGGTGAAGAAGGGAGACCAAGATTGCAAGAGAATATAAGTATGGAAGACAAAAGATGTGAATGACCTGAAATTTGAATTTTATGGAATGAGAAAGGTGGAAACAGTGAAGGGATTGAAAGAAGGGTTGATGAGGTCAGAAGGACTGGCTAAGTTGACACTCTTAGTATTACTGTTATTTCCAGCACTCACTGAGGCATAAATTTGTCTCTAAAGCCATGCTAAATGCAATTTTGAAATATTTCTATCACTCAGACTCTCGTGCTGCTCTCCAGGAGCTGAGATTGGCCTGTCTACAAGAGGAATTTTGAAAGCCTAAAATTTTCCTCTTGGCTTCTCCTCTTCCCAGATGAGTTTGGATATTAGGAAACACTGTTTCACTAGAAGGATGGTGAAGCATTGGAATGGGTTGCCTAGAGAGGTGGTGGAATCTCCATTCTTAGAGGTTTTTAAGGCCCAGCTTGACAAAGCCCTGGCTGGGATGATTTAGTTGGGGATTCTAAGATTCTATATTTAACAAAACCAGCCCCAGGACCAACTCCTGGGACACTCCGCTTGATACCGGCTGCCAATAGACATCAAGCCATTGATCATTACCCTTTGAGCCCAACAATCTAGCCAGCTTTCTATCCATCTTATAGTCCATTCATCCAAAATATACTTTTTTTAACTTGCAGGCAAAAATACTGTGGGAGGCCATATCAAAAGCTTTGCTAGAGTCAAGATATAGCACGTCCACTGTTTTCCCCATATCCATAGAGCCAATTATCTCATCATAGAAGACAATCAGGTTGGTCAGGCATGACTTGCCCTTGGTGAATCCATGTTGATTGTTCCTGATCACCTTTCTCTCCTCCAAGAGCTCCAAGACTTTTCCAGGGACTGAGGTGAGTCTGACTGGACTGTGGTTCCCCGGGTTCTTCTTCTTCTTCCCTTTTTTAAGATAGGCACTATATTTGTCTTTTTCCAATCGTCCAGGACCTCCCCCAATCACTACAAGTTTTCAAAGATAATAGCCAGTGGATCTGCAATCACATCAGCCAATTCCCTCAGCACCCTCGGATGCATTAGATCTGGACCCATGGACGTGTGCATGCCCAGCTTTTATAAATAGTCCTTAACCTGTTCTTTCACCACTGAGGTCTGCTCACCTCCTCCCCATACTGTGTTGTCTAGGACAGCAGTGTGGGAGCTGACCTTATCTGTGAAGACCGAGGCAAAGAAAGCATTGAATACTTCAGCTTTTTCCATATCATCTGTCATTCGGTTGCTTTCCCCCATTCATTAAGGGTCCCACACTTTCCCTGACCTTTTTCTTGTTGCTAACATACCTGTAGAAACCCTTCTTGTTACCCTTCACATCCCTTGCTAGCTGCAACTCCAGTTGTGTTTTGGTCTTCCTGATTACGCATCTGCATGCTCAAGCAATATCTTTATACTCCTCTCTAATCATCTGTCCAAGTTTCCACTTTTTGTAAGCTTCCTTTTTGTTTTCAAGCTCACCGAAGATTTCACTGTTAAACCAAACTGGTTGCCTGCCATATTTCCTATTCTTTCTGCACTTCGGGATGGTCTGACTCTGCACCCTCAATAATGCTTCTTTAAAATACACCCAGCTCTCCTTGATTCCTTTCCCCTTCACATTAGCTTCCCAGGGGATCCTGCCCATCTGTTCCCTAAGGGAGTGAAAGTCTGCTTTTCTGAAATCCAGGGTCCATATTTTGCTACTCTCCTTTCTTCCTTTTGTGAGAATCCTGAACTCAACCATTGTGACAGATTTATGTTATTAATTTGCCTGGGGCTTTAGGTGATTAGGCTGAGGACTCAGGATTTTTAGGGGAGAAGATGAAGGAGCACACCAAGTGACCAAGTTTAAAGCTTTATTAACCAAATAACAGCGGTAAGTGCCGCGTGCACCCCACATCACTGATAGGGAAGAAGAAAGTATTAGTGCCAGAGCCCTAACCCAATTTTATACTTACAAACATACAACCCAAGGCTGGTCAAGCTGGATGTAATGTAAGAAGAAGAGGGGGAAGGGTAGGCAAGAGTTTTGTCCTGTGCACAGGTTGTTTAGGATCCGCTGTAATTTTCTGACTTGCTTTAGCTTTTGGGAGGGTTTTAAGATCTGGGTTCTTTCAGGGACATTTTCGTCCAGGGACCCTTGTCCCTCGTGCTCTTGGTACCAGTCCAAACTGGCCTTCTGCGGCTCCCTTAGTGCCCCAAAACTCACTGATCTCAGGGTCACGAGACTGTTGTTTTTCAACTCACTGACCTATGCGATCTTACAAGTTTTGCAACCTCTTCAGTTCTGTCTAGCTTAGTTCTCCTTTCTCATGGCTGGCCGAGGTTGAAACACAGGCTTCTGGCTCTTTGGCAGCAGGGGGCTTGTTTGCGTGCACTGACCTTGGGCGGCGGTTTCATCCTTATCTTCGGGCCTAGCTAAATCACTGAGTTAACCCTTTCTTTTCTCCCTTTGGCCTCTGGTAACCTGCAAAGGAATCTTCCACTCCACACTCACACCTTCAACCCTTCCCAAAATACTTTCCAACGCATATAAAGGCGTTAGCAATATACAACACTGGTGCTTACCCAGGGGATCCCATGGGGGAGTACTTTATTGTGACAGTCCCCTCCTTGACCCCAAATCAACATCTCATTGTGAGAGATCACCACTTAGGTTTCCACCCTCCCTCTGACTCCGTGTCTAGTGTCACTGTTGGCCTTTTACACAAGCAGCAATATAGGAAAAACAAAATTATTAGGGCAGCAACAATTGCGTACACTAGCCAGTAGTGGCTTCTGGCTTTATTAGTAACATAGCATAACACATCCCCTTGTTGACATAGATGCCCCATTTGAATGGCTGTGGCAAAAGCAGATTTTTTCACATTGAATGTGTGCTGCAACACTGTTAAGGAGGAGGCATCTGTCTGGAACACGGTAAGCTGCTTCCAGGTGTGCGCCGATGGGAGAAAAACATTGGGTATAATTTATGAAAAATTAAACACAATATAATTAGAAACATTAATAATACTTTGAATAACAGCAGACCAATGCACCAAATTATTTTGTGCTTGAGACTGTAACAGCAAGTTGTGGGGCACCCTGAGGTAGGCGGTCCTTCAAACACATGCAGAGGTATTGATAAACAAATGTGCCAGAGTGGGGGCATATCCCGATGCCTCCTCTTCCCAGCAGATGTGTTGACCCATGCCATAAAAGTGGCCTGGATTGCCCTTTTTTTACACATTATTTGAGGGGGATCCATAGGCCATAGCTTCTAGGTGTTGCCCTCTGCAATCCATATGTGCTGATAGTCGGGGGATGCAGTCAGCACATACCATTTAGCCTTGTCATTGGGTGGGAGCCACCTTCCACACGTCGTGATGGACCACCCAGTCCCAGAGGCAGCCTTTCCAAGGGTCTGGTTGGATTTTTATAGCAGGGGCCCATACTCCTTTTATGGGACCAAAGGTCATGAAGGAGCAGGTTATGCTGGTGCACTTCCAATTAGTGAGCATCCAGGAATAGCAAAAAGGCCATTTCTCCTGGGGAATCCTTGAGTGGTAATGGATTTCCCCATGCCAGGCTTTATGAAGAACATCTTTCTGGATGCTATGGACTTGTTGGGTTAAATATTGTTGGAGCTGGGAGCACACAGAATCCCAAGCTATTTGGTCCCCGGCCTTAATTATGGCCTCAATCAGTTCCTGCAAGGTGTTTCACATGTGGAGGGCCAATTTAACATTATGTTTGAGGGCAGAGGTGTCCACGTAAAGTGGGTGAGATCCGCACTTGTGACCAGCCCCATGGCCTTTTTTAATTGTCCCAACCGCTCATTTTTTATGGCCCCTTGCTGAATATTCCAAATGTTAACTGCTGAATTGGCCCCATGCCACAAGGAGCTCACCAGAGTGTGCTTTTTTTGGGGGGACAACACCTGCGTAAGGAGAGCAAGTTGGAGGGTGGCTCCCCCTGGTACAATTGGAAAGGAAGGCTGGGACCTGAAAGCGTGTCAGAGGCAAGTAAATGTCTAAAGCTCCGAAGGTGGCATGAGGAGGATCCAGCATTGAGTGACTGCCTCCCATTTAGTGGCTGGTAAAATTTGCCACCACTGCCGGTTGGGGGAGATGTGGAGGTTCTTCCCTAGGTCCATTCCCTGAAGACTGGGGGCTAAGCGAAGGAGGTTACAATTTAAAAGGGATGTTGGAAATTGTTCAGGGCATGTGATATTTTCCTCTCCACATTGGCAGGTTGTGTGTGTGGATGAGTGGGTTGTATGAGTAATATACCAACATTTGGAACTATGGGGCTTGGGTTGAACCCTGCACCATCCGGGTGCCAATACTACAACCACACACTGATGCCAGCTGTCAATGTGGAGCACTGACTTTTCTGTGATGTTGAAAACCTCCCCATGTACCTTCCCATCAGTGGGTCACTTGAGCCATTGCGCCCAGGGTTCTTCCCTGCAGTGGAACCATAAGTGTTGGCAGTACAAATAGAGATCTTCCTCCTGCAAAGGTAGGGCTCATTATTCCCAGGTGGAAATAAACTCTTTGGGAGGGGGGTTTAGATGGAGATAGGATGCGGCATTGTCCCGGGTGATGTGGATCTGTTGTTTGATATTTAGGGCAGCAAGCAATGATTTAAGAACCTTTCCCATGAAGGCCCCCCCAGGTCAGATCCAATTATCCAGAGTGTGCCACACCAGCAGAAGAGCTCCTTATAGAGCCTTTTAGCTGCTATGACTGCTGTGTTGACCCAGGTGGGGAAAGCTTCAGTCCAGGCTGAGAACACATCACTTACCACCAGGAGATATTTATACCCTTCCTTTGTTATTGGAAGCAAATTAATAAAATTCATTTGCAGATGGTGCCACAACCCTGGGGTTCTTTGCATCTATAAAATTGGGAGCTGAGTGCCTCGTTTTACCTGGGTGCACTGAAGACATTCCTTGACAATCCTTTGCATCATCTGTCTTTGTTTTGGCCATTGTGCTACCTGCCTGACTTTGAACAGAGTTTCCTTCACTCCCTTGTGTGCCCACTCATTTAATTCCCAGACAATTTTCTCCTGCTCGGCCGTGGTTAGTCCTGTGACCAAGGCCGCTACATTACTTGAACGAATTTGAGTTAGCTTATTCACTCGCCCATTCCATTTAGGGAGCAGTTTGTTGTCCTTATGGGCATGCAATTTTACCCAAGTAATGTAGATTTCCCACTTTCATGCTCTATATAATAATAATTATTATTTTTTGCTACTTTTTTGGCGTTTGATGGGCTTACGCTTTGCTGTATTTTAATTATTTTTTTAATAGAACATGTACGTTGATACCACCTGTAGAACATACTTACTGTTAGCCTCTAGATATACCATGAAGTTTTCTCCCAGCTGACTTTCATATTTCAGAACCTCGAGCACTTCCTCTGTCTTGGCATTTTGTGCTGAATCATGTGCCAGGTTCCCAGTGAGGCTCACTTCCCCCACTTTCAGTGTTGTCCACTGAACATACTGATTCCCTTGATGGAAAAAGAAGGAGCTATTTGTAAACCATAAATGATTAGCCTGGGCTGGCTCTTGGAGGATTGAGAGGGGATTCCCATTCTCAGGCAGCTGTTCACTCCTGCTTTACTACCTTGGAGGAATGCTTGGCACCCCGCTACACTAAAGCCGCACTGAGAAGTTCTGGGGACTGCAGAGTCTCCGATACCACCCCCCTTTGGATAAGAAACAAGTTCCACTTTGCCAAATGGGTGTTTGAGGCTGAATTCATTTTGGACACTGTTAAAATATATTTTAGGGATGTATGTGGAGTTTGCAGTATTATTAGTGCCCCTTCGGTGTATGCCTGAAAAGCCTACACAACCCATACCACCTCCAAGCATTCCTTTTCACAGGGGCTCTATTTTACTTCCAGCTATTGCATCATTCAGGTAATCAGCCAGCTCGCCACATTTTTTTGGAGGAGGACGGCACCCAGGGCCTCCAGACCGTGTGACAGCCGAAGATAGAAAGGCTTGGCGGTGTCTGGGAAAGCGAGAGCTGGGGCTCACAAGGCAGCTCACTTCAATGCCTCAAAGGTAGTTTTTTGCGGTTCCCCCCCAAGTGCCACCACACCCTCTTTTTGAGCAATGCCCATAAGGGGTGGGTGAGGGTGGCAAACTGCCCCTGCCTCGTCCTGAGGCGGAGGCATACGCAACTCTTGCCAAAACATGCCTTCTTGGTTGTAAGGGTTAAACCAAAGCCCCTGTTCCAGCATTCAGGGCATTCCCAAAATTACCATCTCCATAGAGGAAGGGTCAATAGTAAATGAGGCATATAAGACAGGCTCTACAATAGTAACTGAGGCCTGATCACAAGTTTGTTGCTGCCGCGGCCCCGAATTGAAGGCTGAGAGTTGAGTGGGGAGCCCTCAACAGGGATAAAATTTAACATGTTTATGCCAGCCCCAGTATCTAACAGGGCTATGCATGGGTGCTTAGCCACTACAACAGCGATTTTGGCACGTTGGTTACAGTCCCAGGTCACCTTATCCCGGATACTGCCAGTGGGACCCAGGCTGACAATGGGGCTGCCCTAATAAAATCCCTCCCTGGGGTCTCCAGTCTCTGAGAGCTGACTGTGGAGCTGGCAGGATTCTTCCCCTGGAGGGGCAGAAGAGGTGGCGGCTGCAATGGATTGGGGCAAGGGTGGCTGATCTCCCGCCATATGCGCCTGGGTTTCATAGATGCATGCAGCCTGTTTCTCCCACCTGGCAGAGAGGGCCAAAAGCCTTTCCACCAAAAGGAAGGTGGGTTTCCCATCCACCCAACTTATATTCTCCCCCAGATCCCAGAGGGAGCACCAGGCTTGCCTATGAACCTCAGCCCCTTTCTTATCTAAGTCTTCTTTAGTTTACAGTGAGGACCAGGCCTCCTGGGGACAGTGGTTTGACCGACCCTTTGCTTTCCCCTTCCCTTCTTCTGCTGGTTCCCGGTTGGTATACATGAGGGTGCTTGCCACCCCCAGGGCAGCCTGGAGGGAAGCCACTTTCACTCTCTTAGTTGGATCCCCAAAATGCTTAGCAATTTGTATAATTTTTCTTTTTAATGTCTTCCAATTTTTGGGTCCATTTTCGGGGCATATTTCTAATTTATCCCTTCACCAATCATTTATTCCCTCTGTAAACTCCCATAACTGGTTGATGGTCCATGGGAGCTGGGCCTAGAGGCGCTGCTCCGCGTTCACCAACTGGATTTGCTCCAGGAAAACCACAAATAAACTCCATTGGTAGAAATAATCCAATCCTGTTTGCCCCAGAGCCTGGTCTAGGTTGGACAGATACTTCTTTTCGGTGGAAAGAAAGATATCCACTACAGCTTGAACGATAAGCAACCCCTCTCCCTGCAAGTGGGTCACTGCGGTCTTCAGGGTGGAGGCCAGCTCCAGGCTGGCAGCTGTGAACACCTGCTTGATTTTTTTCTGGGACAAATTGTTTAAATGTATTATATTCCAGAGGTAAAGAAGCCAGGTAGTGACCTTTTCCGTTTTAAAGAGGCTGAGGTTGCGAGTCAGCATAGAGATGTCTGCTGGGCCCAATGGACTCTGAATCTTGGCTGAAATACACTGAGTCTCGACCCAAATACCATCCTGGAATTGCTCTCCTCGGTTTTAATGAGGGCTGCTATAGGGTTGCAACAAGGTTCTGTCCAAAACTGAGGATTCCCACAAAGGGAGAGATCAAAGTCCTTAGAAGGGTCACCCGAGTCATCCCCCATGAGGCTCGCCACCTGGACAGAATGCATGGCTAATTGGTGTTTTAACTGTTCAATTACCTTCTCCTAATGAGCACACTGCCATTGAGTGTATGCTGGGTATGAATGGTCAAAACTTTGATGAGTCCCTAAAGGACTGGTACTTGCTTAGCCAGTGCTTCCAGGTGGGTGCATTCCACTTTTTCCACCTGGAAGTCCTGTCTCAAGGCCTGCAACTTGTCCTGGGCGTAGGCTTGGGTTGCCTCCTGGTTAGTAATTTGTGCTTTCAGTTGCTTAATTTCCACTAGCTGTCAGGCATGCACCTCCTCCCTTTTCCCCAACTCCTCTTTCTGTCTCAAAAACATTTGATATCACATAGCTGCTGCAGTCCTTACCAATCCCACAGCTGCCTGCAAGTTTTTACCCTTCTGCCTTTAATACTCAGCATACAGGTCTAACAAATCCTGCTAGGTTTGCACACTTTTCTGAAGCTCTACCACGGAACCCCAGAGATCATGTCCCAACTTGGTGAGATCCCTTTCCAGCCGAAAGAGGTCTTCACCCCCCTTTGAAAGAGGCAAAAGGGTCCCATCCCGTTTTGTCACCCTTCTGAAGTTTGGGTCCACAAGCATCCTATGACACCAGCAGGCCAGGCAGCGTGACTCCCATGTCCGTGCTACCTAATGCCCATGAATCCAGCCTTGAACCCATGCTGAACAATTCCTTAATACAGCCAGAGCCCTCCCCTTCCGCACTTCTCCACCAAAAAGTGACAGATTTATGTTATCAATCTGCCTGGGGCTTCAAGTGATCAGTCTGAGGCTGCAGGATCTTTAGGGGAGGAGATGAAGAAACACATCAAGTGACTAAGTTTAAAGTTTTATTAACCAAATAACAGCGGTGAATGTTGGGGACACCCCACATCATTCAGAGGGCGGAAGAAAGCATTAGCACTCAATCTCTAACCCTCTTCATACTTACACATGCACAATCCAAGGCTAACAAAGCCTGGGTCTAAAGTAAGAAGAGGAAGGGGAAGGGTAGACAAGAGTTCTGCCCTGTGCACAGGTCATCTAGGGTCTGCTGTAAATCTCCAACTTGCTTCAGCTCTTGGGAGGATTTTAAGTCCTCAGTTCTTCTGGGGATGTTTTCGTCCAGGCACCCTCATCCCCCATGCTCTCGGTACCAATCCAAACTGGCCTCCTGCAGCTCCCTTAGTTTCCCCCATACACACCAGTCTCAGGATCGCGAGACTGTTGTTTTTCAGCTCACTGACCTTTGCAATTTTACAAATTTTGCAACCCCTTCAATTCTGTCTGGCTCAGTTCTCCTTTCTCATGGCTGGCTGGGGTTAAGACACAGGCTTCTGGCTGTTTGGCAGCAGAGAGCTTGTTTGTGTGCACTGTCCTTGGACAGCAGCTTCATTCCTTATCTTTGGGCCTAGCTAAATCATTGAGTTAACTCTTTCCTTTCTCCCTTCCTCCGCCTTCAGACTCCGGTAACCTGCAAAGGAATCTTCCACTCCACGCTCACACCTTCGACCCTTCCCAAAATACTTTCCAATGCATATAAAAGCATTAGCAATATACAACACTGGTGCTTACCCAGGGGACCGCTAAGGAGGGGGCATTTTATTATAACACCATTGCACAGTTACTGCTGCCCATATTGCCGCCCAATTCTATTTCCCCTAACAATTCTTCCCTGTTTGTAAGAAGCAGGTCAAGAGAAGAATGGCCTCTGTTTCTTTCTGCCAGTAGTTGCACCAGGAAATTGTCCCTAACACTCTCCAAAAACTTCCTGGATTGTCTGTGCACTGTTGTATTGCTCTCGCAGCAGATGTCAGGGTGATTGAAGTCCCCCATTAGAACCATGGCCTGTGTTCCGGAAACTTCAGTTAATTGTCTGGAGGAAGTCTTGTCTACCTCATCCTTCTGATGCTGTGGTCTGTAGCAAACACCCCCATGACATCATCCTTGCTGCTCTCTCTTCTAAACTTAGACTCTCAACAGGCTTTTTTCCAGTTTCATACTGAAGCTCTAAGCAATCATACTGCTCTCTTACATACAGTGCAACTCCTCCACCTTTCCTCCCCTGCCTGTCCTTCCTGAACAGTTTATACCCATCCATGACAGTGCTCCAGTCATGTGAGCTACCTCACCAAGTCTCTGTTATTTCAATCACATCATAGTTCTTTGACTGTGCCAGGACTTCCAATTCTTCCTGCTTTTTTCCCAGGCATCTTGCATCTATGTACATGCACCTAAGATAACTAGCCAATAGACCTGTTTCTCAGTATGAATCAGGAACCCTGCCCCCCCCGTCATTGCACCCTCCTCCTTGTGTTTCCTCCCAGTATCCCACTTCCCCACTTACCTCAGGGCTTAGGTCATCATCCCCTAATGAACCTAGTTTAAAGCTCTCCTCGCTAGATTAGCAATCCTGCCTACAAAGATACTCATCCTTTTCTTCATTAGGTGGATCCCATCTCTTCCTAGCAATCCTTCTTTCTGGAACAACATCCCATGGTCAAAGAATCCAAAGCCCTCTCTCTGACACCACCTGTGTAACTATGCATTTACCTGCACAATTCGAGGGTCCCTACGTGGGCCTTTTCCTTCAACAGGGATGTGACGTTATTGATATAAACTGGGACCATATAGAACATGGGTTGCAACCAGGTCCTGTAGTGGCACCAGATCTTATGTAAAGGGAGTCATATAAGGTGTCTAAGACCAGGTTACGGGTTACTGGTTATGATTATGCTGTATGTATGCCTGTATCATTTTGTAGTTGAAGTTATGAATATTGGCTGTATACTGTCTATATTTCAAACTTGTGCTGCGTTACTGGGAAAGATCCCAGACAAGTGGGTGTTAGCTCAGCTTAGCCTGCTTGTTGGCCCATTAAGGACCATCAGCTACACAATTGACCTATTGAGAGGAGGCAGATATGCCTTGTGACTCAGCAGAGTGTGCAGAAACTGGCCCATGTGACTGCAGACTCCATTTTGCTGTAACTTTCCACAGTATGAACAAACAAGTGTCCTTACACCTGGAAAAGCCTATATAAGGCTGATGCCTCATCTCCATCTTGTCTTCAGTCCTGCTTCTTACCTCTGGAGGGACTTTGCTACAAACTGAAACTCTGCACAAAGGACTGAACGACCCATCCCAGTGGGGGATTTTCCAGAGACTTGATTTAAACCTGCAGTTTACTCCATCACTGCTGCAAGCCTGAACTAAGAACTTTGCGATTACTGTATGTGATTGATTCCATTTAACCAATTCTAGCTCTCATCTCTATCTTTTTCCCTTTATGAATAAACCTTTAGATTTTAGATTCTAAAGGATTGACATCAGCGTGATTTGTGGGTAAGATCTGATGTGTATATTGACCTGGGTCTGGGACTTGGTCCTTTGGGATCGAGAGAACCTTTTTCATTTACTGGGGTGTTGGTTTTCATAACCATTCATCACCAGGATGAGTGGCACTGGTGGTGATACTGGGAGACTGGAGTGTCTAAGGAAATTGCCTGTGTGACTTGTGGTTAGCCAGTGGGGTGAAACCGAAGTCATTTTTGTCTGGCTGATTTTGTTTGCCTTAGAGGTGGAAAAACCCCAGCCTTGGTCTGTGACTGCCCTGTTTGAGCAATTGGTCCTGAATTGGCACTCTCAGTTGGGTCCCAGCAGAACTACATCGTCACAAGGGAGGATGGACAAGAACATGACTTTTGCCTCAAACTCCTTTATCCTTCTTCCCAGAGCTACATGGTCTGCAGCGACCTTCTCAAGGTCGTTTTTGGCAGTATCATTGGTGTCCACATGGAGAAGTAGAAAGGGATAGCAGTCCAAGGGCTTGATCAGTCTCGGCAGACACTCTGTCACATCCTGAATTCTATCTCCAGGCCAGCAGCACACTTCTCTAGTCTCTCAGTCTGGTCAGCAGATGAATGACTATGACACTCATAATGCCATTTAAAGTCTTCTGTGGTGCTGATGGCAGCAGTGCTCATTGAAACTGGGTGGCAGGAGAGCAGAGGCTGCTTCCAAGTCACCCAGCTCCTAAGGCAGCGTTGCCTGCCAACCGCTTCAGAGAAGTAGAGGTGGCATGGTTTTGCTTCAGAATTGAGTGCCTCAAGATCATATTTCCCAGGAGACACCAGATTTCAGTGTCCGTGATGCCATTTCACGGCTGCAAATTTGGTAGATCCCTAGTTATGCTTCAGGCAAACACTGGGAATTGTTCTTCTTTACCTAAATAGCTTCATCCTCTTCCAGAGAATGGAAGTGTCTTGGCCATAGTCCACTGTTCCATGATAAGGCCTGGAAGAACTTAACTCTCCACTGGGCTACACTTGCTTCCCCGGTAAGTCAAGTAGGGACCTTGAACACAGAGACCACAGGCTAGACTCTGATTTCATTCATATCAGTATAACTAGGGAGTGAATGTATTCACTTCAATGGAGTTACTCTTAGTTTACACCAGAATAACTGACAGAAGAATCTCACCCCATGTTTTAAGAAGTGCAGAGACACTAGCTGATCAATATTTAAGTGACCTTAAGCAGATTAAATTCACAGGTAAATCTACAGAGACAGAAGTTCCTGTGAGCGCTTTGTGAGGGGGAAGCGCATTTCAAACTACCAGAGTGAGAACTTCCTGTGAAGTTTCAGATTGGCTAGTGTAGTGTGAATAATTCTGCTCCTCTCAGTTCCTGTTGTCCATCTCCTTACAAGGCAGTAACAAGGTGATACCAAACTGTCTCTCTCTCCATCCCCCAGGGATTTTCATGAAGGACAAAGCCATTTGTGGCACTTCAAGGTCTAGTTCCAGCACACCAGGCTCCTATCAAAGAGCTACAAAGGTATGAGTTCCACATTCTTCAGAGACCTTCATGGTTAGAGCATGTAGTTGTTGTAAGAGGCACAGTTATTACTTTGATATAATTCAAGAAATGAATGGAATTAGTTGTTTCAAATAGACATATGTCTGCCTCCTGTACAATATTTTTCTTCTGATAACAATTTAAGAGACAGTATGAAATATAGTACCATTACATTATTATTATTTGTATTAAGTGACTGTGAAAGAATTTATCACAGGCATTAGAATTCTACATTTCTGTATTTTATGCATCTCTGGTGCAGTATGTAGACTATCTAATTGTATATGGCAAATCTAGCAGATCAGCATAAACTGGGGAAGATCGGAGATCTAATATCTTAATTTTTAGTAAGGAATTTGACAGTGTTTCTCAAGAAATCTGACTTAGTGAATTATTTCAAATTGTCTTGGGTAAGAACATTATCACTAAATTGAAAAATGGTTGAAATACTGTAAAAAAGTGTAATGATAAATGAAAACAGACTGAGTTTAGTGTCAGGATCTTTGTTATTTATTATCTTCATAAATAGTCTTGAAACTGGAGTACATAGCCTGTTAATGTAAACTAATGTTATGCACTTCTCAGATGATGCTAAATGAAGGGCTGTTGCAAACACGAACAAGGTCACACAGTTAACCCAAACACATTTGGAAAGTTTAGCAAAATAAGCAGAAAATGATATTAAAACTATAACATCTAATGTAATAATCCAATACATGGCTATTCAGTGGTAGGGAGAAATGGAAGCCAGTACTGATGAAAGAAATTTAGGAGTGAGAGTGGAAAATAGATTAAACATGTACTTGCAATGTGTTATGTTTCCAAAAAGATAAATAATAATTTGTGCATAGCTAGATGCACTGTGTTACAGTCTCTTTATGGCTCTGATGAGAGTATACCTAGAATACTACAGTCATTTTTGTGCACTTCCATTTTCAGTCATTATTATTTGTATTTTATTATTTATTTGTTGAACACCTAGTGTTTAGCTGTCTGTACAGAATATAAGGCAGATGGCCCAAGATTTTCAAAAAAATCTCGGAGGATAGGTCCATCAATGGCTATTAGCCAGGATGGGCAGAAATAGTGTACCTTGCCTCCATTTGCCAGAAGCTGGGAATGGGCGACGGGGGATGGATCACTTGATGATTATCTGTTTTGTTCATTCCCTCTGAAGTACCTGGCATTAGCCACTATCGGAAGACAGGATATTGGGTTAGATAGACCTTTAGTCTGACCCAGTATGGCCATTCTTATAGTCTTATGCTCTTAAAAATGAGCCTAAAGTTAGGTTCCTAAATTAATATCTAGGCATCTGAAAGTAGATTTATATTCAAAAATATTGACCACCCATCAGCCTCTCTGAAGTCTATGGTTACTACTGGATACTCAGTACTTTTGAAAATCAGGCTGCTTAAATAGGCACCCACACATAGACTTGGAAGCCTAATGTTTAACACCCATTTTTGAATATTTTAGCCACGGTCCCTAATCCACAGATTTAGATAAACATGGCTTTTTTTTTAAAAAAAGGCAGAAAGTGGTTGGAAGTTTTGAAAGAATTCAGAGAAAAGACATGAAGTTTATTAAAGGGGCTGGAGGGATTGACTTATAAACAAGAAATGGAAGAACTATGTATGTATAATGAACTTTGTGCAAACCCTGATTAAAAGGGGATGCACAATAATTGTTTAGAAATATTGAAAGTGTATCAGCATTGAAGAGGGAAATGGACTGTTCAGGGTAGTGTGAGGCTGTAGAGCTAGAGGTGAAGAGAAGGAGGTAAGACAAAAATGTTTCCCAAGCTAAGGTGTGGAAATCCCTCTGCAGGAAACATTTAAAATTAGACTGGATAAAGCTCTAGACAGAATCCTATGATAAACATGTGAAAGTATAAGCCCCAGTCTGTGTTCAGTGCAGGATTGTTGTATAGACCACGTGTGGGGAGGGGAAGAGGGTCTCTATTTCACTAGCTAGGGAAGGGAGGCAATCTCCTGGCCCAAGTCCCTTTTCATCCCCTTCTTTATTGTTTACAACAATGAGAACAAACAAAAATGAGAAAACTAACACAACTGAAAACACTGCTCATAATCCCCAGAGGCTTCCCTGCCTCAACCGCCAATGGGAAAGAAGACTTCTTTCCCCTGTGACCCTTCTGAATCTTGATTCCCGTTCTTGCCTGGCATGTGAGAGTCAGGGATCCCTTAACTGTTCCAGTCTGCTGCATTATCCTTGTTACAGACTCCCAAAGGATGAAATAGATGACATTAATATATGGGATTGACACTTTCACTTCTATTTCTGCAGCATGAGGCTACATTCTGACAAGCCCTCCCTCAGGGTGGGTTTCCTGCCCTACCTTCATGTTTCCAGCCCCTTTCCAGGCTGACTTATTGTGGGGAAGGATATCTCAGTGGTTTGAGCATTGGCCTGCTAAACCTAGGGTTGTGAGCTCAATCCTTGAGAGAATAATTTAGGGAATTGGGGTTAAAATAAACCAATAAAACAAAACTGGGGATTTGTCCTGGTTTGAGCAGCGGGTTGGACTAGATGATCTCCTGAGGTCCTTTCCAACCTTGATATTCTATGACCCCTTTTGGACTGTGTAAATCTGGAATAACTCCAGTGATTTCCATGGAATTATGCTAGATGTACACAGGGCTGTCTCAGAACATAACGTGGTCCCGTGATGCTGTACTGGAACTCAATGTGCATAGTACTAAAGGATATCACACAAGGGGAGGAGCAGATGGAGGAGGTGCACCAATCAAGTGTCAATTCTTGGAGGCGCTGAGGTCTAAAGTTCTGTTCCTAAATCAATATTTAGGTACCTAAAGGCGGGCTTTTTAACAAAAGTGCCTAAATGATTTAGTTTCAGAGTAGCAGCCGTTTTAGTCTGTATCCGCAAAAAGAACAGGAGTACTTGTGGCACCTTAGAGACTAAGAAATTTATTTGAGCATAAGCTTTCATGGGCTATAGCCTACTTCATCGGATGGATGCAGTGGAAAATACAGTCTGAAGATATATAGATATAGCTATAGCTATATACATAGAGAACATGAAACAATGGGTGTTACCATACACACTCTAACGAGAGTGATCAGTTAAGGTGAGCAATTACCAGCAGGAGAGAAAAAACCTTTTGTAGTGGTAATCAAAATGGTCCATTTGCAGCAGTTAACAAGAAGTTGTGAGGAACAGTGTGTGTTGCGGGTGTGTGGAATAAACATGGGGAAATAGTTTTATTTTGTGTAATGACCCATCCACTCCCATCCATATCACATTGGTATATCTACCAATATCTACCAATGTGATATGTGCCATCATATGCCAGCAATGTACCCGTGCCATGTACATTGGCCAGACTGGACAGTCTCTATGTAAAAGAATAAATGGACGCAAATCAGACATGAAGAATTATAACATAAATGATTTAGGTGCACAATCCCTATTAAACTCAATTGTATAAAACAGGTAAAGAACCATATCCAGAATCTTTAGAAAGCTAAGGAGAGAGCAGAGAGGGGCACCCCTTGTAGCACTGCACATTTATGACATATGCTGTAGGCACTTCCCCCAGCACAGCCATCCCTGTCAGCCAAGGGAGGGGGCTATAATCCAGTTCCCGCATTACCCAGAAATTGTCTGACTTGCTACTGGTAGATCTAATTGCTGCCACTAACTATTGAGTTCTCCAGCATTAGTAGCCAGATTGTGTCTAGCCTCTCTCCATTGCCAGAGCAAATGAAATCATAGCTTTATCTTTTAGACTCCTAAATCTATCCTCACAGGGTTTTATTTATTTGTTTGTTTTTCTTTTCTGAATCCCTCTAGTTTGTCAGTGAGTATTAATATGTCCCACATTCAGAACTAGGTGCCACATTCCCAGTGCAGTAAGAAGGAGGCTTGGTTCTTCCAAACCCTCAGTTATTCTGCTATTAGATCCTGACGTTTGTTGTTGTGGTTCCATAGTACAAGTATCAGTTTCCATCAAATCCCATTTTTCATCTCAGTCTACTGAATCCAACCTTTCTATCCCAGAATGCAACAGAAATGAGTGAGCAGGCAGTGACCTATGTAGACCTGAAATTTCAAACTCCTTCCAAGCACCAGAAGAAAAAGATGCCTAAGAAGACCAGGGAGAAAGGTGTGGTATATTTGTAAGAACCTGAGAACATATCTGCTATTACTGATATTTTATTGTCTGTGTTAAATCTCTTCCTTGAGCTGTACACATAGTACCTGACTTTATCTACTTATATTATTAGCTTTTTCTTCATTGCCAGGCACAGTTATTTTAGTAATTTTTTAACATCTGTCAGGCACTGAAATGCTCCTGGAATGATACATTGTATTCTGGGCAAGGGGAGCAAAAGTTATCGTACCTTTGGAGCCCTGGAACACAGTTCTGGGATTGTGTTATCGCAAACCTTTCCATGTCAATGGATGTTGTTGATTTGCCCTATGTTCAAGACACAGTCTCTTTAAGTCATGTCTTGTGGCTGGAGTATTAAAGGAGGTGACGTGTGAATTCTCTCCTTTCCAGATGTGAATAAAGTACAATTTTCTCTATGCTTTGCCTTCAATATCATGAAATCATGGCTGATACTTAATTGTTCATATTTATTTACCATCCCAGAGCCTTAAGATCATTCCTGTCCAGCAGAGAATTTCCTGAGCTACAGAGGATTTCCACTGAGCGTCCAGGAAGTTGAGCAGCTAGTTTTTGAGAGGATGACATTTAAAAATGCTCTTTAAAAAAATTAAAACAATGGACTCCATCTAGAAGAGCGTAATGCCAAGTGCCATGTTTCCTCTGAAATCAATAGTAAAACAGCCTTTGACTTCAATGGGAGCAGAAGCAAGCTTTAAATCAAGGAAATAGCACTGGAAATGTTTAATGAGTTTATAAATATGCTTATTAGATCACAGTTCAATTTGTTTTGAAGTATGTAAAGTGAAATTTTACATTTCAAAGTTGTCATTAGCAGAATGCATGAGTCAAGGGTAGTCAAATAGATACATTATCTTAACTGGATATTTCCGTAACTCTTAATGCTTAGCTTTGAAACTGTAATTTCCTGATTATAGTGTATGTGCAAAGGGTTATATAAGTCACATGAATAACTTTAAATGTAACAACACTTTTGGGTAAGACTCTAAATAGGAGTCAGATATTGGAAACAAGGTGATAAGATGCATATGCTGAATTCACAATGTTAGTTGGTTGACCCCAGTACACTGACAGGCTACGGCAGACCATTGTGTCTTGGGACAAAACCTTTTAATACCAAAGTTCTGCTATGCCCTACATCCTGCAATGAAAGTTTTATAGTTCTATAGATTGTAATCAGAGCTGTCCATCTTTATCAGCCCAATGAATGAAAATAATTATTTCTATGCTATAACCCACTAGAGATAAATGAGGAGGTGGTGACCTACACAGAACTGAAATGCCATAAAGCTTCTGAGCAGCAGAGGAGACAACAGACTACGAACCCCCGGGGCAAAGGTACTGCGTGCTATAAGCTGCTGGCTCCACTCATACTACTATTTAACTGCCCATAGTCTAACACCTTCCTTGAATTGTATGAGAACATGAAAAGCAAAACTGCACATAAAGGATCGGGATTTAAATACCCAAAATCAAGACATTCAACAGCTAAGATGCCACAAGTATTATCCACCTGGCCTCATTGCACATTCTTTATATTACAATATAAAATTGAGCCTTTAAAATAAATTCAGAGTAGTGCTATGTATTCATGTAATACAGGGCCAGATTATTCTCAGCCATTGTATGAATGTTTGCAGGGAGAGGAGCAAAGGGTACTAGGCATGCCCTGCTTTCTACCCACAAATGCAGTGGCCAGATATTCTCTTCCCAGCTGTAGGGATTGTTCCCTCCTGGAACGCAGAGAGGCATTGGCCACCCCAAAGTGGACAGAGGGGAAAATACAACTATGGCCTCATCTAGCCTCCTGCCCCAGGTCCAGAGCTAGACATAAGCAGACTAAACAATTGTTTAGGGCCCTGATCAGCTACATGAGCCCCCCATTCACTTTTTATTTTAAAAACTTTCCTGATTTAGAATTAAAGGGCACAAAATATTCCTGCTTAGGGCCCACAATGTACTAGCACCATCATTGCCTCCCCCACTGGGTAACACAGGGAAGAAGCTCCACCATCCTATAAGATGGTGCAATGAGTGCTCTCTTCTTGCATACTTGAGAGCTCAGGGAGGGACTGTTCCCCAGGAGACACAATCCCCACCCAGACCTCCTGCTGGGGAGGCGACATACTAGCCCAACACAGAGCAGTTCCTAAAAGGCACAGCTGAGCCCTTAATGCTTTTTTTAAAGGTGCCTTGAAGGTGGAACTCACAAGAGGGAAGGAGGGGTTTTTTATTCTTCCTAGAACTCCTTGTTCTGAGCCTTCTTATCCTTACCCCATCTTTATAGGTGTACAAAATACTAGCAGTGAATGAATATAATGCTTCCCCTCTTTCACAAATTGCTACACAGAAGCATTTTGGGCCACTGCACAGGGCTTCTAACTGCCAGCCAGGAGAGGAGGATGTTATTGACTCCCTTGGTAAGCCTGAGCAAAGCATTTCACCTCTGTCTGTTTCAATTTTCCTACCTTCTTAAGTGCTACAATTGAAAAGCTCCATGTAAGTGCTAAAGTGGAAGGAATAGCCCTTAATGGTTTTCTCCTAGGACCTCAGAGCACAGTTCTGTTGCCATCAAGTCCCACGTAAAAGAGTCTGCTTCCTTACTAAGGCTTCGTTAAGGCTAGATCCTGCTCTCCGGGTATCTTGACCTGTATAACTTTGAACAGGGCAAGAGTTTTCATTCCATAGTTCAAGAGCCCTGATAACTTGTTCTGACATGGCTGAATATATGTGATGGTAGAGGGGGAAGAATGAATATTTGTGTGCGGTTGAGCTGCATTTCACTAACACAGAGAACATGAATGGCTTATGCCTCGTTTGGGGTTTAAAAGCCTTTCCCTCTGCAATTCTGTACTTCTCCCCTCTCTTTCTCTCTCTCAGATTCTTCTGCTCCAGCTCCTGCATGGAGGCCCATAGCAGGGATTTTGGGGACCTTCTGTTTGGCTTTGCTCATAGCAGTGGGGGTCTTGGCTGCGAATGGTAAGCATGAGCAAAGTAGATACTGATAAACAAGCTCTGTGCTGGGATGTTCCTTGTGTAACTGCTGAAGAGTAAATCTCATGAGGTGTACGTCAGTAAAGAGCTGCAATGCTTAGCTTCTCTGAAAATCAGGCCACTTATTTAGATGCCTTATTATGGTTTTAGGGGGCCTAACATGGACACTGGCTGGATTCTGTCACATTCTCTCCCCTCCACACATACACACCCAAATCAGGGACCCCCTTTGCAGAGTATCCAGGGACAATGACACTGTCAAGCCTCTGGCATAACAAGTCCAACTTGCCACATCTCCCAAGAGCTAGAAGGGCCAGAGGATCCTCCAGAACAAATATGCAGGACAGACTTTCTGGTGGACCCCTGCAGAATCATGAATTTGGAGTCTAACCCCCTGGCTTCAGCATCATGGCCCAAAACACACTCCTGATGTGAGCATTCCTCTGGGCTGATATGCTCATTGAATTTCCTGTCCATAATGTAAGTGTCCTTGTCTTCCTTGCAAAAATTCCAGGGCTTTTCACTTACCACTTTCTTCCTAAATATCTGATTTTCCTGTGTTGTAGTCTAACTTCAAAAATAGGATTTCTCTGCACTGAGGTCACTGCAAACATCACTGGTGTTCAACCAAGATGCTGGAAATCAGGATGTTTTCAATTGCTATATTCTGTGACTCTTTACAGAGTTAAGATTTTCAGTCACACAGTGTTTTTTTTGTTTGTTTGGTTGGTTTTTTGGGGGGGGAATTAAGTTCAAAATGTGACTTTTAAGATGACTTTTAACAAGAAAAAGTATCTGACGTATTACATATAACATAACATGTTGTTCTAATAATACAACAGACATTATGCCCAATGGCATAACTACAGGTAGAAGTTGGTCCTTTGTGTCCCTATAAGTCATAATATCTTATGATTTGTAGAACAGTTGCAATTTACTTTTAAGTGATACATCATATTGTTATATTATTTTGGCTTTAAGTTTTTCAGATCTCCCATGTATCATGTAGACAGCAGGATAACCTCAGCCAGTACCAGGAAATTACCCAAGCTAAGAATGGAAACCTGCCAAAGGTTTTGAACAGGAAAGATAAAGGTCGGTTGGCTTCAGAAGGGCATTTTTTTCCCATGTGCTGTAACTTTAGACTGAAATAATTTCATATTGAATTCCCAACACTGTTGCTACACTGATGGATATCAGAGTATGACATTTTGGTTAATTAGATTCTAATTATTTTTATCTTTATTTACCAAAATTTTACATTCACTGGAAAACTCAGAAGTGAGTCTTAAAGGAACATAAGGGAGGCTAAGCTGGTTTAAGTCACATGTTGAAAGACCACCAGAGAGGACGGTAGGAAGAAAAAACAGTTAACAGGAGGAAATAATACAATCACAGAAATGTTGATTGGGAAGGACTTCAAAAGGTCATTTAGTCAAGTCACCTGCACTGAGGCAGGTCCAAATATACCTAGATCATCCCTGACTGGCGTTTGTCTAAACTATTCTTAAAAACCTCCAAAGATGAGGATTCCACAACCTCCCTTGTAAGGCTATTGCAGTGATTAAAAATCCTTATACTTGGAAAGTTTCATTTTAACCCTAACCGAATTCTCCCTTGTTGTAGATTAACTTGATTACTTGTTGTCACCTCTCAGGCTTCTCTTCTCTATAATCATGCACAGTGTTGTCAACTTTCCTCACATATCAGAATATCATTTTTGATGCTCTTCTCTGGACTTCCTCCAATATGTCCACATCTTTCCTAAATGTGGCACCAAGAAATGGACACAAGACTCAAGATCAGGCCTCACCAGCGCTGACTACAGAGGGACAGTTACCTCTGATGTCTTACATATGACACGTTAATACATCAAAAATTATATTAAAATTATTTTGTAACTCCATCACACTGGGGACTCATATTCAATTTGTGATCCACTAGCAACTCCAGATCCTTCTCAGCACTATCACTGCCTAGCCAGCTATTCTCCATTCTGTAGTTGTGCATTGAATTTTAATTTCCTCAGTGTAGTACTTTGCACTTTTCTTTAGTGATTTTCATCTTGTTGATTTCAGACCAATTCTTTAATTTGTCAAGATCATTTTGCATACTAAACCTGTCCTCCAGTGTGCTAGCAACCCCTGCCAGCTTGGTGTTATCCACAAATTTTATAAGCATGCTTTTTACTCCTTTATCTACATCACAAATGAAAACATTGAATATACTGGCCCCAGGACCCTGATAACTACTCTTTAAGTAAGGTCTTTCAACCAGTTTTCTACCCACCTTATATTAATTTAATTTATACCATATTACCTTAGCTTGTTTATGATAATGTCATGTAGGACTGTGTCAGAAGACTTACTCAAATCAAGATATATAATGTCTACAGCTTCCCTTCTCTCCACTAGACCTGTAGCCATGTCAAAGAAGGAAATTAAGTTGGTTTGGCATGATTTTTTCTTGATCAATCTATGTTGTCTATTAAATATCATTCTATTGATGGGAAGAGATAGCTCAGTGGTTTGACCATTGGCTTACTCAATTCAGGGTTGTGAGCTCAGCTCCTTGAGGGTGCCCTTTAGGGAGGTGGGACCAAAAAAAATAGTTGGGGATTAGTCCTGCTTTGAGCAGGGGGTTAGGCTAGATCTCCTGGGGTCCCTTCCAACTCCAGTATTCTATGATTAAACTCTATATGCTTATAAATTGATTATTTCATAATTTGTTCCAGACTCTTCCATAATTCTCAAGGTCCTCTTTTTCCCCGTTTTTAAGATCAGTACTATGTTTGCCCTTCTCCAGCCTCTGGACTTCCCCAGGAGTTCTCAAAGATATTTCCTAATGGTTCTGAGATTGCTTTAGTTAGTTCCTTAAGTACTCTAGGGTGAATTTCCTCAGGCCCTGCTCACTTGAACACATGTCACTTATCTAACTATTATTTATCCGGTTCTTTCCCTGTTTTGGCTTGTGTTTCTTCTCCCTTGCTGTTATTATTAATTGTATTTAAATATTTATTAAAGGTATTAAACACTTTTCCCTTCTTGATATAATTCATCGTTATCTGTCCTTTGTCCTTAGTCAAGGACCTGCACTTTCCTTCACCTTTCTCTAGCACCTTATGCATTTACAGAAACACTTTTTATTACCTTTTATGTCCTTTGCTAGGTGCAGTTCATTTGGTGCCTTGCCATTTCTGATTTTTTTCCTACATGCTTGTGCCATTCTTTTGTACTCATCCTTCACAGATTGTCCACTTTCTACTTTTTGTTGGATTTCTCCTTAATATTCAATTTGTTAAAGAGCTCTTGATGGGGCCATACTGGCCTCTTACTATTCTTCCTATCTTTCCTATCAAACCCCACACTGAGCACAGGCAGAAGGGGGCGGGGATCCTCTCCTGCCAAGAGGCACGACCACACACACATGCAGCTGCCACAACTGCCAGTCATCGAGTTAGGGACCCACAACTGCAACTAATGGAGGAAACAGGGCCTGCTATAAAAAGAGAAAGTTCAAATAAGAAAGGGAGGGAGAAAGGCCTGAGTCAGCAAAAGGGTAAAATCCCTGCAGCTGGCTGCATCCAGAAACACAGCCCAAAGGGGCTGAAGCAGACCACCAAGCCTAATTAGAGCCAGAGACCAAGAATTGTCATGACCAGAGGCTAACCAAAGAAAACCAGTCAGGGGGCAACAGAGATCTCCTGAAAGACCATAGAAAGAACTGGTGACAACTTCACATCATAATAATTTGCTCTTGTACTTTTAATATTGTCTTTTTGACAAACTGTCAGTTTTCCTAAACTCCCTGTTCCTTTAGATTTTCTTCCCATGGTGTCTTACCTACCAGTTCTCTTTTAAGAAGCTATAAGGTAAAATAGTCAACCTCCCACTTTAAGGTTTTCCGTCTCTGGTGCTTCTCAGCATGTAGGTTTCACCAGCTTAGATTCCCTGACATTTGCAAATGAGTAAGTGAGTGATAAATGGAATCTAACTCTGCATGAAGAAGCCTCACTTACAGATCCTCACTGAATTTTACCCATTGTGCAAGAATCCTGCTCAGTAATTATTGACAAAGAAATAGCCAATTACTTACAATAGAACTCGCACTTGAGGTATAGAAGCCAAAAAATACACAAAACTCCCCTAGGGGAAAAACAAACAAACATGATTTGTGTATAAAAGGAAAGTGATGTTGGCATAGCAATAATTATTTTATTTGCTATAGAACAATAGTCCTCATGCCAGCATCAAAATACAAGCAACCGTGTCAATGCTTGTGAATCTCCAGATGGTTTGTGATGCACTTGACTCAAAATCAAACTATAAGAGAAAATCTATTATTACAAATTGAGCCTAATACTTCTAATAAAGGAATATCTAGAGGCCCAAATCAGGTATGGGCCTCCATTATATTAGATGTTGTAAAAACACATCATAAGAGATAGCCCCTATGTGAGAGAGATGACAAATTTAATGCAAACAAAGCACATTAAGTGGATGAAACAGTCAAGGGGAGAAAATAGGGGAGGGAGGACAAGTGTAACAGCAACAGAAGAAACATAAACTGTATTTCTTTTTAAGGGTGGAAGTTTCTTTGCCCAGAAAATTGGTTTCCCCATGGAGATAAATGTTACCACTTTTCTACTCAATCCAAACCTTGGTTGGAGAGTCAAAAGGCCTGCTCTTCTCATGGCTCCAGACTCCTCCTGATAGAAAACAAAGAAGAGCTGGTAGAGTATCTTTGTCTTTGGAAAGCTGCATATTCAAAACAGCCAACAGAAGATTAGTCAGTGAAAAGACGATTGTAGAAAATGAGATTTGGCTTTATTTGGTACCTTGCTTTTTCTTGAAGGCTAATTACTTTATACCTCCTCTTCTCTCCCCAGCATTAGAGCCATAACTGAACCATAAATTAAATTAAAAGGCACCTGGTACAAGGCAAAACACCAATGTCACCAGTACTTTTCATATTCAAGTTACATTTATTACTGTAGTACAAGAAAAACCTGTACATCACTCCGGGTATTTTTCTCTGTCTCCGAAGTGATCTAGGGGAGGTATTGTCTTCTAGACCAGTGCTTCTCAAAGTGGTGGTTTGCGAACTGGAGCCGTCGGCTGCCGGTCCACAGCAAGTTTCCTCATAAGAGTTTTGAATAGGATAATAATATGGCACCGGTCCCTGACACATTGGAAAAAAAAATTGCCGGTCCCCCACATCAGATAGCTTGAGAAGCACTCCTATAGACAAGAGAGTGAATAGAGATTAATCAACAAAGAATGCTGTCACAATTTCTACAACAAACACTTGTGAAGGAAATGAAGAATGTGATCAGGTTGGTTAATGGGGTTGATCAACCATGAGTAGGGCCCTACCAAATTCACGGTCCATTTCAGTCAATTACATGGTCATAGTGTTTTAAAAATCATAAATGTAATGATTACTGCTATTTAAGTCTGAAATTACATGGTGGTTTAATTGTAGGGGCCCTGACCCAAAAAGGAGTTGTGTGTGTCGGGGGAGTGTCACAAGGTTATTGTACAGGGGGGTTGTGGTACTGCTACCCTTATTTCTGTGCTGCTGCTGTTAGCGGCGCTGCCTTAAGAACTCTGAAGGCAGAGCCATAGTGAGCAGCAGCACAGAAATAAGGATGTCATGGTGTGGAATTGCCACCCTTACTTCTGCACCGCTGCCTGCAGAGCTAGGCCCTCAGTCAGCAGCCACCATTCTTTGTCACCCAACTCTGAATGCAGCAGCGCAGAAATAAGGGTGGCATGGTATAGTATTGCCACAATTACTTCTGCACTGCTGCTGGTGGGGCGCTGCCTGGCCAACAACTGCCACTCTCCGGTCACCCAGATCTGAAAGCAGACCAGAAGTAAGAGCAGCAATATTGTGACATACCTAACATAACCTTGTGACCCCCCCTGCAGCTCCCCTTTGGGTCAGGACCCCCAGTATGAGAAACATTGCTATACCCTGTGATATCTGTATAGTATAGGGTAAAAGCACACACACATACACAAAAACATATTTCAAGAGTGGGAGACCAGATTTCACAGTTCATGACACATTTTTCATGGCCATGAATTTGGTAGGGTCCTAACCATGAGGCTACCTCAGGACATAGGGACCTGTTAACCACACCACTGTACCTGATATCCATACAGTTGTGAAACGAGCAAATACCTGATGTACATACATCCATGAAATGAGCAGGGAAAGGAATGTAATTGCATGAATTGGCTTTGTCCTTCTACAGGATTTCATAAATCCCCTGGCAACTTCTCACTGGATAGGATTGACACGTGAGACGACCGACAGGTTGTGGATGTGGGTGAATGGTACAGCTTTCTCCACTGACTGGTAAGTTCCAGACATGACTAGAATTTCCCATCTCAATTAAGTGAATTGACAGTGCTATGATGAAGAGAAACCCAAGCTTCAGTAAAAAAGAGTGCAATATGTCATCACTGAAATGTATTTTTAAATTCTATGGGGGCCCAAGTCAGCAAAAGATGGTGCAAGTCAAGGTTGAGATGTATTGATCAAAAGCTCCAGGTGACGAAACATCAAAAGTGGAGAGGAAGCTGGTGCTGCAGGTCAAGAATGAAGTGCATGTGCAATGAGCTGAGAGCAGTAGGAATTCAAGGGAAAAAAAGAATAGAGAGGAGGTTGTGTTATGGCTGAAGTGCACTGGCAGTTAAGTGAAAAATTTGCACAGCATGTGATACACTACAGAAGCTCCCTGACATACACAGGGCATTCTGGAATGGAACGCCTTGCATAAGTCAAATTTTGCATAAGTCTGGAACGTATCTCCAACAATTATGGAAAAAAAACAACTTACGGAACTTTTTTAATAAGTCCAGATTTCCGTAAATTGGGTTTGCATAACCCGGGGAGCATCTGCACTCCTGACTCTAGCCAATGCAATTATTCCCTCACATTCATAAATACCAAATTTACTGATTTTTTTTTAATAATAGCCCCTCTGCTTCTCCACAATTGTCTTTTTATTATTTGTTTTTGCCATATGTTTAAATTATAGACATTTTAACCTTTGAAAAAATAAGGTAGTAATAGAAATATAACTAGAATGACTTGAAGTAACATTTTATTCTATCATAGGTTTGCAATAAATAAAGGATACATTGATGGGAACTGTGCACCTGTCACAAGTGGAGAGCTGTCCTCTGGTCCATGCAAAGATTCAAAGCGCTATATTTGTGAGCAGCTGGTTCTTTGGCCAAAGCCTGACATATCGGCATGAGATGGATCATGGAAATCATAAAATCTGGGGCATCCCAAATACAATGACAAATATCCCCAATAAATACTACCACTGTCATCTTTCCCTTTTCAGAGGCTGTGTTCATACTGTAAAATTGTAATACACTTTCTGTGACCACATACTGTTCATGGGTCTGTGTCAAAAGGAGCTGGGAATGACCACTCAGAGTAAAAAGCAGATAGTTAAATCTGATAAACCATATGTCTTTTGGATAATTGGAGCCAATCAGAGCCCTCCCACCAGCTGAACCTGGTCTCTTTTTCATTTCCCAGCTTGTTGATAGTTTATTTAAAAATAATAATTAGTTCACTATCTGGTTAAAATACTTTTCTTTTAATAAATTGGTAAAAAATAATTGGATTTAGATGCCACCTTTTATATTTTTTTACTTTGTTGCATTTCATTCAGTCACAGAAGAATTGCTGTAATGAAGCAATATAAACATAAGGACAACACTGATCAAACTGCAAGTACCTTTTGTGGAAAATAGTTTGAAGGTGTTCCTTAAGAGTGTGGTGGGTTGAACGGAGATGGATATGAGGGGCAATCAATATCCATGTCCAAGGGGCCAACACAGCAAAGGAAAATTCACCTGCCTCATTCACTACCCACCTCCCCCTATCCTCCAGCTTCTCAAATCACTGAGCAAACCTACAGGTACATCATAAACAAGATGAGAGCAATGGAGAAACCCAGCTGTGAGATGTTGTAGTCACCAGGGAAGAGGTTCTCATTCACATCATTGCTGTTACCCAAAGTACACAATTTGGGAGAGGATCCCACTTCTGTACCATATTCCATGGACTGGGCATGGTCAAAAGGGACATTCCTTAACTTCACCACCTCAAGCCCAGTAAGCTCTGTTTGTTGCCAAGGTATCCTTACACCTCATGACCCAGTCAGTTCCTCTTTGTCCCCCAGTGGGGAAATGTTCCATTCCAAGAACATTATAATCTCCCTAGCCCACTTGTTACAAACCTCATGTCCGCTTACCAAAGTGATCCCAATGTTTTACATTTATGCCTAATGTTGTTGGGAATAGACTTTCTTTCAACACCCCTAAATGCCATGTGGTCCCAAACCATCCCAATTTGAATGATTTTAGAATCATTGCAGACAAGCTATGGGTCAAAAAGCCCTCCCAGTAATTTCCATTACAGAGGAGTGGCCTTTCAAAATTTCCCAGAATCCTCTGCTTCTCAATATTGTGCTGAGAAAGATGAGATAGGTACCCATAAGGCACTGCAACTTACAGAGATTAGATCAGTGGTCCTGGAGATGCAGGAGAAACCTGCACACAGATTGCAGCAGCATGGATGTAGTGGAGATGCTGAACCGTTTTTTTTAAATCATTTCTACCCTACCCATTTGATAACTAATGGCTCAGTTCCAAAGTGTAAACAGCCTGTGTTTTTTTGAAATATTGTCTATGCATAATGGAGCTGATCCTCTCTGTTATTGCTGTTGAAGTGCCACTGGTTTCTTGTAAGGTGCAGTGACCAGATTAGCAGCATCAGTTACACTGTGAAGCTCTGCACAGTAGAAAGAGCTATAAACAACTATGTTGGAAGTCTTGTTTGGTTGTTTTTTGTCTGATTTGAGTTAGAGTATATGAAGAATTGGAATCTGAGAAATGCAGAAAACACTGCAAAAGGGCCCTTCAAACTGATTTTTTTGCACCTTCCTCATTCTAGTGTTTACTGTCGCACTTACACAAACACATACACATTAAAATGTTGAATTGGTTTTGAGAACAAATATGAGTTAATGTGGAGGCAAAAGTTTAGAATTTTACTTCTCTTCACCTTCTTATTTGTAACTTGTTCTGAGTGTGCTGGTCAGCATGCAGGGCTTCTGATGGACACTTCCTATATGACATAACTCGATGCTTTCAAACGGCATTCTTGTTTCTACTGTTGCCGTTGACTAGAAAAAAAGGACAGTCAGATGGCTTCTCTCCTGGGTATTTAAATACCAGAAAGGAGTAGTGGAGCAGAACCAGAATTGTTTGCAGCTTGAAAGAAAGACAACATTTGTTCACTTTGATATCTTTCCTTTTTCAATTTTCTCACCAACAATTAGCTGAAATATAACAATGTTGCAGCATGATGAGGCAAACACTCATTCTTTGTTCAAAACTTCAGCCTTTTTCTATTGTTAAGATTATCTTGGATTGGATCCACATCCCTCCTGCATAGTGAAAGTTAGTTTGAGCTCACAGTTCTAATACTGAGCACAGTTCTCAATGCCTCAATTTGAAAGGGAAGGCCTCACCATCATTATATGTGGGAAGGTTTCTCTTAATATAACCTTCTCTTCATATGAACAACTTGACTGAATACTAGTTTGCCTTAAACCTCCCCTTTATGGGATAGGCAATAACACCTTCATCTACGCTCAACGTACTCCTAGGATTCCACTGATCTTTCATTTGTACTGAGCATGATTCCTAGCTTCATACATCTTGAACACCAGACAGGACACAGAAACAATATTTTAATTAATGAATTGGTTGATGGAGTGGAGAGTGTGCTTATTAATTTGTGGATAATGCCAAGGGGTTGCAAGCATCTTAGAGCACAGACTTAGAATTCAAATTAACTTCAGAAATTGGAGAATTAGTATGAATCAACAAGATGAAATTCAGGGAAAATAGGTACAAAATACTGCACTTAGGAAGAAAAAAAATCAGATGTATAATTATTGAATGGCGACTAACTGGCTAGGTGTTAGTACTGCAGAAAAGGAGCTTGGGGTTGTAATCAGTCACAAATTGAATATGAGTCAGCAATGTGATGCACCTGAGAAAAAGCCTACTATCATTCTGGGTGTATTAACAGGGGTGCTATATGTAAGGCATGGGAAGTAAACATCCCACTACACTTGGCACTCAGAAGGCCACAGCTGGAATAATGTGTTGAGTTTTGAGTGCCACCCTGTAAGAACATGTAGACAAATGGGAGAAAGTTCAGAGGAAAGTGACAAAAATTATAAAAAATGTTAGAAAACCTGAGCTATGAGGAAAGGTTAAAATAACTGGGCATCTTTACTCTTGAGAAAAGAAGACTGAGGGGAGACCTCATCAGATTCTTCAAATATGTTATGGGCTGTTGGACTTTGATCAGTTTGTCCCCATGTCCTTTGAAGGTAGGACAAGAAATAATGGGCCTAATCTGCAGTAAGGGAGGTTTAGGTTAGACATTGGGAAAAAACATTCTGAGTATAAGGATAGTTAAATGCTGGAATAGGCTTCTAAGGGAGATTGTGGGATCCCTGTCACTGGAGATTTTTAAGACCAGCTTAGACAAATATCTCTCAGGGATGATCCAAGTGTACTTGGTCCTGCCTCAGATTCTTCAACTGTATTAAGATGAAAGGCAACAACTGCTAGCGACTGCTTATTAAGAAGAGTTGACAGAGAATTCAGCAGGATGGTGTGCCATGTCCCTGGAGCAAAGACACAAGATTTACAGGATTCTGAACTCATCCGGCAAATCTCCACTGCTGATGGACATTGGAACCAACAATATGACATCATGTGGAACAACCCAGATTATAAAATATTTCAGGGATTTTGGAAGGGAATTAAAGAAGAGGAAAGTCCAAGTGATTTCAGAGGTGCTACCAGTCCAAAGAATGAGAGAAAGCAACAGACAAAATATACTAGAGGTGACCTGTTGGCTGCTCAATTGGTGTGAAGCTGAATTTTAGTTTTGTGGAACACTGGGTCACATTCCAGTGCAAGAGGAGACTGCATGAATGAGATAGCTGCATCTCAGAAGTAGTGGGGTGATCTTGGTTGGAGACTAGGTCAAGCTGCCGGGAGAGAATTAAATTAATAAAGCAAGCAGAAGATGATCAGGGTACATATGTTGTAGAAAGTCAAAACTAACTAGATCCAAATCCTGCAGAAACCAATTAGAACCATCCATGTTGAGGGATGAATCTCCCTGACAACTACTTTTTTGAGAAATGTCAGTTAGCTAGATCTTAATTCATTTAGCATATGCTTTATTGATATTCTATAGTGCTAGGTTTTTATTAGAATGTTATAGGGCAGTAAGTCAAACACCTTAAAAATTCTGGCCCAGATCCTCAAATGGAGTTTGGCACCTAAATACCTTTGCAATTTTGCCGTAAGTCCCTATATTCCTTGGGTGCTTTCGAAAACTTTACCTACAGTGTTTAAATACATAATCACAATTTATTTTTCATGTCTCTGGCTTCATTCAGTGGGCAAGTGGTACATACTTTGAGGCAGCAGGTTGTAAGAAAAAAGAAGATTTGCTCTTGTGACTAAGGAATTCTGTATTGGGACTCAGAATATCTGAGTGCTAGTCCTGGGCCTGTCACAGATTTCCTATATGGAGTTGGGTAAAAATGTGTCATAATACTCATGTGCAATGGGACCAGGTTTCCACAGGCAACCTTAATTGGAGCCTTTCCTGATACTTGAGTGCTTGACATTGCAACCATAATATTTTTAGAATGGTTTATTTTATTTTAATATGTATATACAAGACTCTGTGTGGTTCATGTTTCTTTGGCTGTTTCATATGGTCTGGAATCTACACCTTCCCTACCCTTTGCTGCTGAACTCTGTGTTTTGCAGACAACCTTGTAACTGTGACGTGACTGTATGCACTTTATTGCTATCTTCCTGAGCTAGCTGACTACCTTCAACAATAGGTCTAAGAGGTGTTAACTGCCCCATTCATTTCAGTGGTCTGTTGACTGAATCCTAAAATAAGAATTGAGATGACTGAAAATTTCCATTGAATTTTTTTTCAGACAGGAAATTCAGTAATCACTGAAACAAATATTTTTGGTGACAGTTCTTGCTTTTCTTGAGAAGTTTTGATTTTTCATCAGAAACCCCAAGTCCCCAAAACTGAATATTTTCAGTTGAAAATCAAGATTTTTTTCCCCATTTTTGTATATTTTTGCATCTTAGACACAGCTGCTTAAAATAGTGATTCAAGCATTTGAAAGTCCTAAACATCAGACTTTTTAATGAACATGTTAGGCCTCATTATTGCCACCTAGCACATCAAGATGAAAGATCATTTGCTCAAAGTATAGGGACAGTGCACCATTAATATGAGAACTTCTTGTGTGATTTCAGCGAGAATATTGTAGAGTGAATCATTGTCTCTCAACTCACACTGATCCTCTTTAACAGGGGAATCAGAGTATTTTTTTTCTATCTCCTTTCTGCTCAGATATTTAGGCAGAGGTTCCTTTTCACATGCTGTGCCACTACTCTAGCTGATAGACCTCAACACACCAGTACAGATATCATTATTGGGCACTTTGATGATTACATACATTGTTATACTCTCATCTAATTCAGCAAGGGAGTGAGAAAAGTATCTATTTTGAAAAATCTTATATACAACTATAATTATTTCATTTTTTTATTTGTTTTGTACAATTTAGTTCAAGTATCAAAACTAAGGCTACATTTTAGTCAGTGTTTTTAGTAAAACTCAGGAACAGTGTTACAAGTTGGATCACAGAAAACCCCTTGGGAACTGCTGAATGATGTGCTGAGACTACTTCTAACCCATTTTCCCTGCCAGCTTGAGACTTCAGAACCCTGCCTGTTTGAGCCAGACACGCTAGCCTGTTACAAACCCAGACCCAGGTCTGAACCATGTCCACTAAACGCTGCAGGCTTAACTGAAAACAGCTTAAGAAGTGTTCTTGTCTCCAACACTCAGATGCCCAGCTACCAATGGGGTCCAAACCCCAAATAAATCTGTTTTACCCTGTATAAAGTTTATACAGGATAAACTCATAAATTGTTCGTCCTCTATAACTTTGATAGGTATGCACAGCTGCCCTCCCCAGGTATTAATACATACTCTGGGTTAATTAATAAGTAAAAAGTGATTTCATTAAATACAAAAAGTAGGATTTAAGTGGTTCCAAGTAATAACAGACAGAACAAAGTGAATTGCCAAGTAAAATAAAATAAAACATCCAAGTCTAAACCCAATACAGCAAGAAAGTGATGAAAGATGAAATCTCACCCTCAGAGATGTTCCAGTAAGCTCCTTTTACAGACTTGCCTTCTTCTAGTCTGAGTCCAGCAAACACTCACACCCCCGTGGCTACTGTCTTTTGTTCCAGTTTCTTTCAGGTATCCTTTGGGGGTGGACAGGTTATCTCTTGAGCCAGATGAAGACAAAATGGAGGGGTTTCCAGGGGCTTAACTAGACTTCCTCATGTGGGTGGACACCCCTTCCTCACCCTGTGTAGAATTCCAGCTATAAGATGGAGTTTTGGGATCACATGTGCAAGTCACATATCCATGCATGACTCAGTTCCTTACAAGTGGGAGCTATTGTTTACATGTCACCTTAACATCCTCAGATAGACTTCTCGTGTGGATTGGAGTTTTCCAAGATCCATTGTCCATTAAGTGTTTCTTGATTGGACATTTAATTTGCAAGGTTCTTTCTAAAGAAGCTCCCCCAAATGCCTTACTAAAACTACTTAAAATCAAACAAGTACACAGCCAATATTCATAATTTTGAATACAAAAATGATACATAAGTACGAATAAGATGAATATATTCAGTAGAACATAACATTTGCAGAGTTATGTTACATAGAATATGCAGCATAAAACATATTCCAGTTATGTCATATTTACATTCAGAAGCATATTCCATAAAATCTAATGGTGTGCAATCTCACAAGCAGGTCACACACACTAAAGAAAAATTCATGCTCCGTGACCTGTCCATGACTTGCGTTATATATAGGGCTAACAACTTTGGTTGGATGAATTCCTGAAGGTTTCATCACATGAGATTATTTTAAATTAAAGATTAATCTTTAATTCCTGGAGACTCCAGGACAAACCTGGATATTTGGCAACCCTTACTATATACTCCTGACTAAAACTTGGGTGCTCTGGGATGAGGCGGTGGCCCGAGGGTAGTATGGGTACTTGGGGAGGGGCAGCCCAGGGGCACCACAGGTGCTCTAGGAGGGTGACCTGGGGGAACCACGTGTGCTCTGGGGGGGGGGGGTGACGTGTGGCCCGAGATCCTACCTGGCTTCTCACAGTTCCCTGGAAGTGGTGACATGTTGTCCCTCGCTCAGCTCTTAGGATCAGGGGCTCTGCACACTGCCTCTGTCTCAAGTGCCAGCTCTGCAGCTCCTATTGGCTGGGAACTGTGGCCAATGGAAGCTGCAGGGGCAATGCTTGTAGTTGGAGACAGCGCTCAGAGCTGCCTGGCCATGCCTCCACCTAGGAGCAGAGGGAGGGACATGTTGCCACTTCTGGGGAGCCCCCTGAGGTAAGGGCCACCCAGAGCCCTCATCTCTCCCATGCTCCAACTCCCAGCCCAGTCCCACACCCAAACTCCTGCAGCTGCTGGGGGTTTGGCAGTCTTTGTCCCCAGACTGCCACAGCAGTGGCTGGTGTGGCTAACCTGAGGGCTTTCTGAGTTGCTCAGGTATCCCCCAGGCCATCCAAACCAGTTTCTGCAGAAGACAAACTCGCAACCTTAATCAAAAAATATATATGCAGTCCATTATTTAGTCTTGATGCTGTAGCGTATGATTTCGGCATTTGTAGCAGTGTGTGCTTTATGTCAGTATATAAAGATTATCACTAATGAGGGAATGCAGTAGATAGGTTACATCTCACTTTTAGTAAAGTATTTGGTACAAAGTCTCCAGAGCTATCGTTGGAAATATTGTTTCTATCTGGCTCAGAAGTGAGCATAGTCTTTTTGACTGAAAAATTTCTGAGGCACCATAAACAAAGGGTAATCATAAACATCAAAGTATTGAATCAAAGATTTTGATTTGGTCAGGTGCTGTGGGAATTCAGACACCTTATAGTGGATCCACTTGAATTTTTTTTTCCATTTTCAAATATTCTACTGGTTTGAGAGACCATATTTCCACATGGAAGACTCTTTTTAAGTGTACTTAACATTTGCACTTATGATCTGGAAGAGAGTGTAAGCAACAAGTTAATAAAATTTTGAAATTATTCTAAATTATTCTGAATCCTAGAAAAGTGAGGGAAAAAATTGAAAAGGACAGAGAAATGTTAGCAATAGGAATGGGCAATGACCAAATGAAATCTAGACAAATGTATAACCTTTCTGCAACACAGCCACAGCTGAGATCAGCTGCATTCAGTCTGTTGATGGTATCCAGATATAATCTCTTGGGCACTCTGGGCAGGCCAATTTCAGTAGAGGGTCCGCAGCTCTTAGCTGTTTCCCTTGTTATTCTGCTACAGCCTGAGCTCATGGACCATCAGAGCATGGTGCAGAGCTAATTGTATCACTCTCAGTTTAGCTTGAAGGGAGCCTTCTGCAAGAATGGGCCTCTGACAGTGTTTCTGAATTATTTCTATGAAACCATTGCAAGAAATAAAGCTGTTTCAAAATGGGAGAAACTTGGCTAAAATTCTCGTAACAAATATGAAAATTAGATTTTTTTCAACTACATCTATAAATGGTAATAAGTAAATATAGAAGTATATTTAATTAATTTTATGATAATATTTTCTTTAAAAAAATTGTCCCTGTTTTTTATGGAAAAATTGCAAAATTTGAATTTTTTTGACTGGCTATAGAAATTATATTTACTGTAGGGAGAAATTGGTAATGCGAGCTGCAAGCGAGCTATTCTTATTATTTTTATCTTCATTGGGTTTGCAGTGTTACCAATAAGAACTTAATAAATAATTCTGTTCATGATACTTAAAAAGAAAGAAAAATATAGATTATTTCCTGTGACACCCACCCCAAGTAAGGAGCAAAGAAGGTGGACCACCAGGCTTGCCTACAGAGACTGCATAGAAGCAGCCTATCAGAGCCTGGCAGGCTCAGATAAAAGGAACTGCAGGGCCTAAGCAGGTCAGTTCCTATTTGGGATCAAAAGGGTGAGGAAGGGCTGGAGGAGAGAGAAACTCTCAAGGCAAAGAGGTCTGGAACAAATGGTGAGAACCCAAGGATCTGTAATCCTAAAGTAATGGGAGAAGATGATGGGACTGAGTGGGAAGCAGCCCAGGGATTGCAGCAGCAACTATTAAGGGAAGCAGAATGGCTACTGCTAACAGGGTCTCTGGGTTGGCGTCTGGAATAGTGAGTGGACTTTTGTCCCACACTGGCCAGTGTGAAGTGGCCGAAGTCCTGAAAAGGGTACAGGATTATTTACTAAAAGCCTGAGAAAGGGGCTGGAATTTAAACAGGCCCAGAGGGCTGAGGACTCTGGTGAGGGCTGGCCATTTTTAGAATGCTGTTACCCCATAAGGGGTTCATACATTCAACTATTGACTGTGTGATGTAGCCAGAGGGCTGATCCACTGAAGTTCCACTTAGTGAGGTCAACAATTTACCAGGGTCTCCAGAAATGGGGAAAAAGAGATTGCAGTATCACACACAACTGACAGGAGGCACTCATAAGAGGTGAGTGGCCCCTGTCCCTTATCATACTTTCTCATAGACTCATAGACTTTAAGACTCATAGACTTTCTCTTAGTTGTGTTTATGGAGCTGCAGGGGAAATGATAGTAAAGAACAATAGTAACTTATTTTATGCAATAAGGTTAACATATCTACAGGGGTCATGTACGCTGCATTTTTCTACAGTCATTTTTCATATATTTAAAGTTGATTGGCAAATCTCTCTGCAGGTGAAATTGTTGGGTTTTTTAATTTTTCCCTAAAATTTTAAAATCCTGCCTTTCTACAGTTTACTTTCATACAATTTTATTCCTTTAAGTTTATTTGTTCTTCCCGCCCCCCTTAATGTACTGATGCATAATTATAACCTTAATTCTGATTTAGCTAGGCTTCAGACTGGCATCTTTATGCCATAAAACATGTCATGATGTACATTTGCTTGTTATAAGTTTATTGAATTCTATCATCCACAATTCAGCTTTTCACTGAATAGAATCATCATGTGACAAAATCTACAGGTCCTAGATATGGGGGAAAGGCACAACTCTCTCCACTTACTGGTAATTTCTAGGCATGGCTAGGAAGTTCTCATTTCTATGAGGATTATTTTACAACATTTCTTTGGTGCCAAACATAAAGCCTAAGGAAAGCAGATCCCATGATCCTGAGCTCAGATATGATTGTAATAATGTGAGTCTAAGATCAAGTATGAACCAAATTACCCTGATTGTAACCAGTGTCCAATGGCATCAATGAATGAAAAATACTATACAGATAAAATTGTACTGCTGTCTCACGAATGTTATCTAGATTTTCCTTCCTTTCATACATTGTTACAATTGGCCATTTACATGCAGACTGGATCTTTGATTTCTCAGGATTCATTTGCTACTGAAACTTAATTTTTGATTTTCAAGAAGTTGATGTGAGTTTGTTAATGTATTGTCTTATTCCACATTAGTCAGCATCTCAAAATCAATGTAAAATTCGGTATGACTGGCTGATTGGAATAGTAAGGGGTAATGGTGGTCTTGTGTATATACCTCACTAGCTATTTAAGCATTTATACCACTCCCATCATCATGGTTTGGGTGTACATGGAGGTCATGACCACAGTTCATTAACAGTACAGGTAGAAGAGAAACCTAGGAGTGCAGCTAGTCATAACTGAACTATATTTTTTGAACGCCAGGACGTGCCCAAGATAACGGATGATGGTGCAAGTCAAAACTGAGATGCACTCATTGAAATCCATAGGAAATGCAACACCAGAAGTGGAGTAGCAGAGGATGCTGAAGATCAGGAATAAGGCACTTTGACAGAGCTGAGAGTGGAGTGGGACTGAAAAATGGAGACATAAGGTTTTTGTGTGATGACAGAGGAGCAATTCTAGAGTTATATAGAAAGTTTATACAGTATCTGCTGAACTACTCCTGCCTAGCCAATGCAGTTATTCCCTTATATTCATAGCCTGCAAACTTATTAATAAATCTTTGAATAATATTCCCTCTGCTTCTCTATAATTGTTCTCTTATTAATAAAATGATTTGGCATTCCCATACTCCATGGCACTTAGATTCCAGAGTGATTAGTTTCCTTAGACAAAATTGAAATAGTGATTTTGATATATCTATGATGGTGGGAAGTAACCTTCCCCCCACTCCGATAAGTTTCCAGTGAAAAAAGTATACATTGATGGGCACTGTGCAGTTATCAGCAGTGGGGAGTTCTTCTCAAATTACTGCAAAGTAAAGTGCTATATTTGTGAGTAGCCAGCTTTTTGGTGAAACCTCACATATCAGCATAAGATGGAACTTGCATGACAAATACTATTTGGAGTAGACTTGCTTTCAGCTATGTTAAATGCTATATGGTTCTCTTAATCCATTTTCATCTGAATTATTTTAGTGTCAGTGTGAATGGAAGTGGTTCAACCATTCCTCAGTGGTGGCATTTCAAAAACCCACTGCTTTTGCAAGTTGGGTTGGATGAGATACCAAGAAACTACTGTAACTGAAAGGGTATAAAACAGTGCTGAAATGGTTCTTAACATGAATCAGCATGGCTAGAGAGGATACTTTTAATCATTCCTAGCCTGCTCATTCAGTAACAGTTCAGTTCTCTAGTGTGGAAAAAAGCCTGCTGTAAGTTTGTCATAAGTAGATAGGTAAGGTAAGGGTTAATTTTCTTTTACTATAAAGGGTTTACAAAGGGAACCAAACACCTGACCAGAGGACCAATCAGGAAACCGGATTTTCAAAAGTAAGGGGGGGGAACCTCTGGAGGTTTTTGGCTTTGTTCTGGGTCATTTTGTTTTCCTCGGCTGTGAGTAAACAAGCTTTTCTTCTAACTCCATCTTCTTTCAAAATTCTGTACCAGGTATCTGTCTCCCTCACGGGAAGACAGGGAGGGGGAGGGGGGAAGCCTTACATCTTGTGTTTGACTTTTCCTATCGTCCCCAGGGCAGGAAACAGGCTAACGGGGAAGAAATCTTTCCTATTTCTGTCCAGGTTATCTTCCTCCCTCACGGGAAAGACAGGGAGAAAAGACCCTTGTTTGACTTTCCTATCGTCCCAGGCGCGAAACAGGCTAATACGGGAAAGAGAGAAAGAATCACTTTAGTTTCCTGTGTTTGAAACTGTCTCTTTGGAGAGAAAGGAGACAAGGTTTTCTTGGTATTGTGATGTAAAGGAGATTGCATCAATTCCCTCCAGTGGCTCAGAGCAGGACGCCGGAGAGAGGGAAGGGAGGGGGATTTTTCCCTTACCGGTAGACTCAGATTTCTGAGTCGTGGGGGGTCTTCCCAAAGGAGTTGGGGAGGCCACAGAGGGGTCCCCCAAGGAGTATTTGGGGAACCCAGGCTGATAAGAGCCTAAATCTTATCTGGTGGCAGCGAAGTAAAATCCAAGCTGGTAGTGAGCTTGGGGGAGGTTCACAGTAAACACTCAGATGTTGAACTCTAAGTCCAGATTTGAGACAAACGTTTACCACAAAGTTAGAGAAGCCTGAAATTTGTGAGAGGTTGCATGTGCATAACTGAGCTGTTACACTCAGTTGTTGATATTTGACCACAGCCAATTTCCTGCAAGGTGAGGTAAACAGGTTAGCAGCATCATTTGCATTGTGAAAGTGTTGCACCATGGAAAAAGATATAAACTACTCAAGTGACGGTCTCCTGTGTTAGTTTGCCGTGTGTTTTTCTTTGAAGGCTGAGAATCTAAAGAAACAGAAAAAACTCTGCAGAAAGCTCCCAGAAACTGAGGGGTTTCAATCTTTTTAACTCTTCCAGATTTATAGAGTCTGCACGGATGCACACACACACAAATTAACTTTGCAAACATAAATGAATCTAGAAGAAAAATTATAATTTTACTTTTCTTAGCTGACACTCTTTAACTCAAAGTTTCCATGTTCTGAGTTCTTTTGTCAGGTGCAGGGTTTCTCACTAGCAATGTGAGCCTGATGATTCAGTGTGGTATAGGCCAGTGCCTTCAACAGACATTCACATTTTCTCTGCTGGCTGCAATTGACTCTTTAATATAAGGGTAGTCAGAGAGCCAGATTTAACAGGAAAGAGAAGCCACATATAAACAAATTGTTTGCCAGCTAATATGGAGTCAGCATTTGCTGCCTGTGACATTTTTCCCTGTTCAGTCTTCTCAACAAAGATCAGTTTGGAGAGCATGGTCCTCACCTTCCTAACAGTATTGCCATGTAGTGGGACACCCAACCTCTTGTGGCTGAATTTAACACTGTTTCTCAAGCAAGCCTGGGAAGTATTTGTTGCTCTCAGATCCCACAGCAGTACCTGTTGAGTGGATCCATATCCTTCGTGGAGGGTTCAAAGCAGTGGGGACATCCTATCTCATGATATGAACAACTTGATTAATGACCAATCAGCCTTTTTGTGGGGGACAGGAATTAGTAAGTAGTCAATGGGTGGCTTCAGACACACCAGGACTTGATGGGCTTCTTAACACCTTTATACTCTCTCTTGCATTGGTTAATGTGGCTGACAATCTGTGCTGGGGATGCATAATAACGAAAACTGTGCAAATAATTGCTTTTTTGGTTCAGTGGTGAGAATGAAAACATGGAAACAAAAAGTTAGTTTAGGCTGTTCCCAAATGATTTTTACTTTTTTTTTTACAGCAAAACAATAAAGTCAGAAACTAAATCTTTTGTTTTTGAGGGGGGTTTACCTTCTACATTGTTTCATTTGATTGGTTTTGTTTAATGAAATTGAGGGAAATTCTGAAACAAAAATTCAAAACATTTCATTTAAAAATGTCAAAATGAAGCATTTCAGAATTTCTGAAATGTATTTCTATTCAACAATACCAGTTCCCTGAAACTGACTGCAATTTACTAATTTTTTCAGTTAATCCACATCTACATTTTTCTGTAAAATAAATATCTAAAATAGTTTGAGAGAACGCTTTTGCCCAGCTCTAATATGAATGAATTGTCTGTCATGCTGTTTGGAGTGGCTCGTGACCATGAGTGCCTACCTCCAGACAGACTGTCAAACACAGGGCAGACACCCTAAACTAGTGATATAGCCTATAATTAGATTTCACCAGCCCGTACTAAATGTGAACTCCTGGATCACTATAACAGTCTCAGCATGGACTCATAGACAGTCTTCCTAGATTCTCCAGTCACCCAGGCAAACTGGATTTAGCAATAAATGGTCACTTATGCCACAAAAAACAAAAGATTCAGGTTGCTTCCAATTCTGAGAGACCAGTTACTTATTGCAGATCAATTGGTACATTAGATCTTACACCAAAGATAATGCCTGTAGCCAATTCTGTGATAAGCTATCTAAAGGGCTTATTAACTAGGAAAGAGGAATGAGAGAGTTGTTTACAGGTTAAAGCAAGCAGACATATACACAAATGAGTTATAGTGATCTGTCACTTCAAAGTGTCTTTCAGGGTGGCCTCAGCGGATAACCCTGGAAGACATCTGGCTCCACCTTGGTGTCTCTGGTCCTGTAAAAGTTCAAAAAGCAAAGAGATGGGAACATTTCTTGCGTCTTCCTTGCAATGCAGACTTTTCGGGGTGCAATAGGGCCATTATCCAGTCCTTTGTATTGTGATGTTCCTTGATGACCCACCTGATGATGGTAGTTCTTCCAGATGGGCAAGAGGGCGGGAAGACACTCTCCATCTGGTTCACAAGTTTAGGGCAAATGTTTTCAAAGTTATGAAGCAAAACTTAAATATTTCCTTATAGTGTGGAATACAGACATTACAAATAAGATTAATGCATGCAGTAACTTACAAATATCTATAGCATCTAAACACTAAATACATTCTTATATGTCTAATACCTATTTTGAACAAAAGTGAACTGGTCTGGTCTCCAGCTATGAGTTTGTCAGTTCTTAGCTAATGCCTTCAGCCTTGGCAAGAGCAGGCATCTGGATTGCCCACATCACACTGTCTTTTCTCATTAATATAATCACAAAGAAAATCGGGAAACGTTCAAATTCATAACATCTTCAGATCCGGCTGTAAGATAAAGCTCTTCTCTACGAGTGTTCCCCAGAAATCCAAGGCAGAAGAAAAATCTGCCAGAGAATTCAAAGATAAATGAAACCAGCAACTAAATGCAGAACTGATCCTTGGATAGATTTGACTGCTTTTTCTGTATTCCCTGTACTGTGATGATGGACACTTTGGAGATGTCACTAAATAGGTAGGAATAAAAGGCTCATTGATGGATCCAATAACACTCCATGACTACAAACCTATCTCTGAATATAGTATGGTTTCACCAGAGTTAACAATCATAATGTCTGTCAAACCCGTGATTATTTCTTTCCTTGATAAGGTCATGCCTTACATGAACTTGGATTGGCAATTTCTAAGTAAGACCTGGTGTGATGGGAATTGTTGTTGGTCATTCAGTAGTGGACACTTTTCCTCTGGATCAGTTCTGACCCTCATTGCCCAACTTTGCAGTGAGAGGAGCTGTGCAGATTTAATGTCCTTTTTTTTGTGGCCTTAACTACATGTAGTCATTTTATTGACCATGTGGGCCACTGAACTGAATATCAACATATAACATGGAGACATTGTGCTTAACAGTTTTTATATTTCTCTTCATTACACACCTCTGTATTATACATTTCTATGAAGCTGCCCCAGAATGCCAGAACTGAGCAATCAAGAGCTGACCTTCCAAGAAACAGAAAAACAAAGTTGTAAGGACGCAAAGGTACCGTTTTCATAAGCGGCTGACCTTGTACTTTCTTTTGCTGACCATCATCAAAACTCTTCCTTCTGTCACTGCCCAGCATTAGCTATTTGAAATGGTAAAGTAAAAATGTCCCTCTCTATGTCACACAGCACCCTGTTATGGGGGGAGATAGGTAGGTAACCTAGAACCAAATAGGGTTGACATACATGGAGATTTGAAGGTAGGGACTTACAGCTTGGGCAAGAATGACAAGTTCCTATTTACTCCAAGAATTCTCACTAGCTGCCAGAGTTTCTTAGGCCCAGATCCTCAGGGGTATTTAGATGCCAAGCTCCCACTGAAATCAATGTGAGTTAGGAGCCTAAACATCTTTGAAGATGGGGGACTGAGTGTTATATTGATGACAGTTATATTGGGGATGGTTATTAGACAAGGTCAGGTGAGTCCTGGCTATGGGATCCAAGTGCCGCCCAGATGAACTACAGTCTGACCGAGATTCTCAGGATGAGTTCACTCTGCCCAATTTTATATTGATTTTCTTCCCATTTGACTCTTCGGTTCCTCCCTGATAGATCATTGCAGAGATTCTCTGCCTGGTGTCACTGGGAGCAGCAGTGTCTTTGGCTGTCGAGTGTAAGTATTTACAAGAAGGACGCTAAGGCCCAAATTCAGATAGTAATTGTCACTGGTCTCAATACAGACTGATGCTACTGAAAATAAGAGGGTTACGCAGATTTACGGTAGTGACTGAGAGCATCATCTGGCCCTAGGGATCTGCTCTCCAGATGCTAAATTATTAGAAATAATTTGAAATAACCATTCTCCTTATCAATGCACTTAATTCTCTTTTACTGAGACATGGAAATGCAGTTCTTGTCCAGTTTTTTCTCTAGTGCAGGAATGGATGCAGAAAGGAGAGACAGAGTACGTCAGATGAGGAATGTAAAAATAGCTCCTGTGAAAGCCCTCAGTAAAGGTTGCTGTGGGCGTTGGCATTGACGCATTGACACATTATGTCTTTGTTGTGCTGGGTACCCACTCATATACATGTCATGTCCAGAGTGGGATTTGAATGCTGTCTGGAATAAGATAAAATAGGGAAAAGGCCCAGAAGTGGCCGGTAGGACAGAAGCAAGCCCAGGGTGGAGCTTTGCTGTGATTTATGAAGGACAAACAGGAACAGCAACAACAATTGCAAGAGCATCTTCTTCAAAGTCACATGAGAGCTTAACTAGGCTGCACTGACCAGTCTGCCAGTGAATCCTCACCCTTTGTTATCCAGACAGGGATTGGAAGATTACCCACCTGGTACATTTGAGGAGGTGATGACTCTAGTGCAGTGAGAAGGAATCCTGAGCCATCTGATTGGCTCCTCTTCTAATAGGAGAGGTGAAACTATGCATTGGGCCTAGGATACTACTACAGATGATAAGGTTGTACTGGCTGCTAATGTAGAATATCTGCTGAAAAAAGTTGGCAGTCATTGTGGAATGAGCCGTACTCCTTGGGAATGCAGCCACATGCCACTGTCCAGAAGATATGAGAGTGGTACAAGGTTGAGACCCAGATGCTGTTGCAATTAATTAATGTATTTTTATTGGAGCAGATTTCAACAGTTTCTCAGTGATGGTGCTCACATGGATGCACTAGTACCAGCCATCCACATTGCCTGCGGCTGTACAGTAAAAGACAATTCTGAAGGCAGAACTGACCCATAAGACATCACGATTTTGGCCACACTCTAGCACTGGAAGGCAGTCGGAATGGGTCAGAGATGAGCCACTGAAGAGAAGAAACAAAATATACTGGATTCTAAGGGAAGGAACAAAAGGGAAAATAAACCTTACCCAGAATCCTGAGGGGCCAGCCAGCCCCTCCTGTCATCTGTTCCAGTGTGGATGATGGGAGCATTTTTAAAAATTTGTTTAGAAAATGTGACTGCAGAGAGAGATATGGTCCTACAAAGGCCACAAGAGTCAGGTCTCTCAGGATTCTCAGGAGTAGCCTTGTTACAGTTGGGGAGGGAGGATTCTCTGTATTGAATCTACAGCACTCCTTGCAATCCTCTGGGATGAAAGAACAAAAGTATAAGATACATTTATGATCCCTTTACAGGTCACTCCTGTCAGGAGTGGGTGGCTTTAAGAGGTGGCCCAGAAAAGAAAAGAACTGGAATTCCAGCCAGGAATCTTGTTCTGCAGAAGGATCACATCTATTAGTAATCAGTGATTCCAAGGAAATGATAAATGCCCGTGCACTGTGATTTGTGACCTGACACTGTTGCAATACCATTGGAAAAGGTGAAGGTTCCTAACCCTGTGAGGAAAATGGGCATCTATCCAGGAATTCTGTAGAAATATGGGAAAATCTATATGTGTCACAGCAGTGGTTAGCCGCTTTCACTCGTAAAATTTGCAGACATATAAAGAGAAACAATAGATTGTTAGGACACATCTATGATCCTCATGCATCCTGCAGATGTGATGACTTCTCTATCCTTCATCTGGGACCTGTTCCTGGTGATCTGCACAGAAGCCCACTGGATTGGATTGAGGAATAGCTCCAGCTCTTCTTGGGCCTGGGAAGAGGGCTCAGGAGTCAATGCTATAAAGTGAGTTTGACATTAGCTGGGTTTTTCTTTTTATGGTTTAAAAAACAAAATAGGTCAGATCTTGTGATCCTTAGTGTATTAGTCAGTTCTTATACACGCACCATTCCTACTGAAGTCAGGGAAAGTTTAGCCAGAATAAACTCAGGGTTAAAGACTGATGAGGGACTCAAGGATTTTGCCCAGTGGCTTTATGACAATAACGATATACCATTTCTTTAGCACCTTCCATCTGAAGATATCGAAACACATTTCAAATGCTAGTTAGTGAAGTTGCAAATCACTTTGTTGGAAGGTCAATATTATTATGATTCTTTCAGATGGGTAGCCATGTTTGTCTGATCAGCAAAAACAATGAGGAGTCCTTGTGGCACCTTGGAGACTAACAAATTTATTTTGGCATAAGCTTTCGTGGGCTATAACACACTTCATCAGATGCATGGGCTGGAAAATACAGAAGGCAGGTATAAATATACAGCACATGAAAAGATGGGAGTTGCTTTACCAAGTGGGGGTCAGTGCTAAATTTTGAGCTTTTCTTCATCCTATTTTGGCAGAGGATCTCACTAATTCCCCTCACTGTGCATGCCTTGTTCATGTCTTTTGCAGTGTAATCTCTGCCAGCACTGCGGAGTCCTGTTCAGTGGTGCTCTCCAGGCCTCCAGCTGTGAAGTTCTTGTCCCCTGGATCTGTGAGAGAGATCTGAATCTCCTGCTGCACTTTCCCAGAAAATGTTCATTGTTCATGCTTGTGGGATCCTGACTGCTTAGTAAGGACACTCCTAAAGCTAAGGTGGTGGAAGGCAGTGTCAGTGAAACACTTCTCTGTGAAACAGTAGTGCATAATAAGGTACATTATGGGGTGAAGCAAGATACAGTTGTAGATATTAAATAGAATTTTATTTCAGACCCACTGGAAGATTAATTTACAACAAACACCCACTGAGACCAAGAGGAGTAGGTGCAGCCCTTATACAGTCTGTCTTTTGGCATGAGGCCCTCTAGATAAAGCTTTTCTTAGATAGATGTCCAGGCAGAGTGTGCTTCTCCCTGGACTCTGCAAATGGATCATATCTACTGGTGATCAGAGCTGCCCAGGAAATGGTTAATGCCTGTTCATTTTGATCTGTGACCTGAAATTGCAGCAAAACCATTAGAAGATGTGAAGGTTCTGAACCCTGTAGGGTAACAGGATTTACTTGTGAGACAGTCCAGATGATGTGTAGTTTTATATTTATAGTTCTGTGCTCTACTCCTCCTTGGGGTAACATGCATTAGATATAGAGATGTCAGATCTAAATTTCAGGTTCTCAACAACTTTGAACTTTAGGGAAATCATCTAGTCCCATCTCTAGCTATTTTATCTTAAAAGGCAAAATCTACTAGTTCAGCATCTGACAAAGAAATTGGTAGATTCAATATATAGGGATAACAGGAAACATTTGTTATAGACTCTCAAGAAAATATATTTGAGACAACAGTTTACATTAGCCTGGCTATGAATGAAGTCATTTGTTCTGAAAACTGTTGAAGTCTGTTGTGACAGAGCATGGTCCCACACCTATCTCTTTTAACTTGGAGACTGTCTTCTGGTCAAAACACCTTGTGTAATTAATTTACATTGTTCTTTCCCACCACCTTTACAGATGCGCAGTTCAGTATTTACAATAGCATACTAACCTTAAGGAGACAGAAGTTATCTCCCCCCTGAGACATTGCTCCTGGCTCTGACTCTGAAAAGCCAACCAGTGTCTCTCTTCCTCTCAAATATTTTCTCCCTGTGCCTTTCTACTTTCAGGACTAATGGCTTAATTAGCTTTGTAACTCTCTCCATTCCATCCACAACCTATCGATTAGGCATAGCTTTGCCCTTTGGCTTTACTCTGAGTGATTTAATTGGTGCTCCAGTGATCAGAATGCTGGTACAGCTACTGTTGCCCAGCCTTGTCACAGTTGTAAATGAAGGGAGAAGGTAAATGACAACATATGCACTTGTTTATGAAGATATTGTCTAGCTGAGTACCACAGAGGACTGTATAGAGTCTTGGTTTACTTATGTAATTTATTCATGGTTTGTAAAAATGGGTGAATAGCACAATAATGCAACATTACATGTGACCGTGCTGTGTAAATCATGAAGGACTGTTCAACCTAGAGAATTTAGAAACATTGACAGGAAACAAAGTGAGAACAAAGCCAGATAAAACTAATCTGCGGGAAAGTATTCTAAAACAATGAGATTTAGTAGTACAAAAGACATTTTGGAAATCAGCAATTCTAATAGACTTACAGGGTGAAAATGAACAGAATAATATTGCATCCAATAGCTAATTTAGATTTATTTAAGAAGAAATAGCTTGTCACAGAGCAGGATGTGATACCTAAAATTCTGCATTCTGTTCTGGACATCTCCATATGAAAAAAATGCGAGATATACTCAAATCTGAGGCTATTCAGAGGAGGAATAAAAATAGTGATTAAGGGCAAGATCGATTCATTAATGAGGTATGAGGGAAGCTAAAACGAAGGGAGTAGGTATAGGCTATGGTTGCTAGCTAATGACAAAATAAGAGATTTTGGAGAGCACAAAATAGTCTACAAATATTGGAAGATGTAAATACAAAGGACAGAGAAAGAGATTGTTCTGGATAATCCAGAATATAGTTTGAAATAATGGTATAGAATTAAGAAAAATTTACACTAGACACTACAAACATTTTACAATAGTGAGTGACTGTGCAATAGCTTCCCAAAGGAACTGGTGAGAATACAATCACTTAAGTTATTTAAAAATGAAAAGGGCAAGTGGATTTAGGGTCTGATACAGCTGAGTGCCCTCAGATCCTATTAATGTCATAGATACTCAACAATATAAAGAAGTTTCTCAGCAAATTGCAGGAGGAAACCAATAGTGTGCAGAACAGGCCTGTACTGGTATTAAATGGATTTAGGAATAATGACTATGTTTATATTAATGAAAATGAACACATTACACCAAGGATAAAAATACAGAACTAAAAATAATATTGCTACCATAACCATAAACTCTTGTTCTAAGTGCTATAGACAGTTGGAGTTGAAGATTACTTCTCTATGTATTAGTCAATATCTTAGAGGGTAGTGAATACAGGTGATTCCTTTCCATGATTTCTTATTATCAAATAGTGTTAATGAAACCTAGAAATCAAAGACAGAAAAGACCTTGAATGACAAGGCCATCTTGTCTATTATCCCTTTCACACTTATACATATCCCCCAGACTATTGAATTGTTCCCAAGAGTAGGATTTTTCAAGTCCATTTTTAAAAGGATAGATGAGAATGTTTTTTCCAGCCTCAATGTTTTTATCCTGTATCCTTTTGACTGTCTCTACCAAGCCTCCTATAATCTGAATCTATCTAGTAACAATAACCCCTCATTTCTCTGATGAGTGGCACTTTGAAAATCAAAATGCATTATATAAAATTACTATGATTATTTATTATTTGTATGAAAGTACAGCCTAGAGGCTCCAACCAAGTTCAGGGAAGCATAATGAGAGACAGTCCCAGCCCTGAAAAGTTTTCAATCTAATCCACTGTATAAAATACTAAAGGGGGTTTAGGTTGTTCCATTTCAATTGTTCATATGTTTAAGTAGAGGGCAGATAATAGAAAAAAAAGATAAGATGCATGTGCTGCACTTATGTACTACATTATGCCATTTCCTCTCACATTTATATTCCTCTTGATACAGATTATTGTAATGTAGTTATTAAAACCAATCATTGCAATGTCCTGGTATTTCTTACCCGTTGTGATGAATGTCTCATAGATCCATTAGTTGTTCATTAAATGTCATTATTCCTGAAGAAGAGCTCTGTGTAGCTCGAAAGCTTGTGTCTCTCACCAACAGAAGTTGGTCCAGTCAAAGATATTACTTCACCCACCTTGTTGCTCTAATATCCTGGGACAGAAACATCTGCAATTATACTGAATATTATCCATCATCATCCACTAAAGCAGAGTCTACAGTTTCCACACTTACAGTCCTCCAGGAATGAGTGAGTAGGAAGTGACTTACACGGAACTGAAACATCACGCTCCTTCTGAGCAGCTGAGGAATCAAAGACCTAGGAATTCTGAGAGCAAAGGTATTGTAGGTTAACATGCTGCTAACGTATTTTCTCTTTAATGTCTATAGTCAAACCTCTACTCCTCCACCCCTGGAAACTGATACTAGATTTTTGGAATTGTAAAGTAAGAATGTTTCTCTGTTATGTTACCCAATGCCATGCTACTTAGACGATAACATCTAGGAGCAAGTAAGTGCGACAGTCTCTGAGGTTTGAAAATAGGACTCACAGCTCTGGCACTCATGAAATGTACCCAACTGCTCAAGCAACATGCAATGGCAGTTAGATTGGAGCTGGCTTTCAGACCTGATCTGGTGGGTAGCTTTGGGGTCCAGGTGCTGCCCAAACTATAGTCAGACCCCAGATTCTCAGAACAGGGGCTCACTCTGACCATCTTTATGTTCATTCACTTCCTGTCAGACCCATTGGTTCCAGCTCCTCCCTGGCGGATCATTGCAGTGATTCTGGGGATCCTCTGCCTGGTGTCACTGGGAGCAGTCGTGGCCTTGGCTGCCAAGGGTAAGTATTTGCAGGAAAAACACCAAGGGCCAAAATCTGATATTAATGTCACTGGTCTAAATACAGAATGACACCCCTGAAAATGGGAGTGTTATTCTAGATTTACAGTTGTAACTGAGAGCAGTGTCTGGCCATCGGGATCTGCTCTGAACCATGAGAAATAATCGCAGGTAACCATTCTCCTTATCAATGCACTTAATTCTCTTTTCCTGAGATGTCTAAACACACATTTTATCCTGGTTTTCCCTGGCCTGGGAAGGAGTGCAGAAAAGATGGGCAGAACACATCTGATGGGGAATGTACAAACAGCTGCTCCCATTGCTTGTGAAAGCTCCCAGTCAGGGTGGCTGCAAGTCTGGACAGTAACACAAGGTGCCTTTGCTGTGTTGGCTGCCCATCCATTTGCACGTCATCTCCAGAGTGGAGTTTGAACGCTGTCTGGAATAAGGTGAAATAGAGAAAAGGCCCAGAAGTGCCCGGTAGAACAGAAGCAAGCCTAGGTGGAGCTTTGCTGTGATTTATGAAGGACAAACAGGAACAGCAGCAACAGTTCCTGGAGCATCTACTTCAAAGTCACATGAGAGGTTAACTAGGCTGCATTGACTACTCTGCCAATAGATCCTTGCGCTTCCTTGCCCCAAATGGGATTGGAACATTATCCATCTGGTTACTTTTGAGCTGGTGGTTACTGTAGCCCAGTGAGAAGTAATCCTGAGCTATCTGATTTGTTCCTTTTTTATAGGAGACAAGCAAACTATGCAGTGGGCCTAGGATGTTACTGCAAATGGCAAGGCTGAGCAGGCTGCTATTGTGGAGAGATGGGGGTCTCTGCAGAAAAGTATTGGCAGAGATTGTGGAATGAACCGCACTCCTTGGGAGCGCAGCCACATGCCTTTGTCCAGCAAGTATTAGATTGGTACAAGGCTGAGACTCAGATGGCTGTGGAATCAATAGTGTATTGGTACAGGAGCAGATTTCAAAAGTTTCCCAGTGAAGGTGCAGATGTGGGTGCACTGACGCCAGCTGTCCACATTGCCTAAGACTGTACAGCAAATGAGAGACTTCCTGGTGGTAGAGCTGACCCATAAGCCATTTTGATTTTAGCTGAATCCTAGCACTGAAAGGCAACTGGATACAGGGCCAGCTCCAGGCACCAGCGAAGCAAACACGTGCTTGAGGCGGCACATGCTAAGGGGCGTCATTCCGTCCATTCTTGGGGCAGCAGAGTCCAGGCAGCTTTTTGTTTTTTTTTTCCACTTCGGCAGTTCGGGCATCAGCAGTCCGAGATGCTTTTTTTTTTGCTTGGGGTGGAAAAAATGTTAGAGCCGGCCCTGACTGGATGGGTCAAGATGGACCACTGATGAGAAGAAAGAACATACAATGGATTCTAAGGAAATGAACAAGCATCCTGTCTCAGAATCCTGAAGGGCCCACCAGCCCCTCCTGTCATTTGTTCCAGTGTGGAGGATGGGAGCATTTTAAATAGTTCTTTAGGGAATGTGACTGCAGAGAGATAGGTGGTCTTACAGAAGTCACATAAATCATGATTCCTTGGTGTTCCTAGGACTAGCCATGTTACACTGAGTGAGGGAACATTCTCTTTATTTAATCTACAACACACTTTGCAACCCTCTAAGATGAAAAAAGTAATGCATAAGCTACATTTATGATCCCTTTACAGATCACTCCTCTCCAGGCTGCCCTGATCAGTGGGTGGCTTACAGACACAGCTGTTACTTTTTCTCCAAGACAAAAAAGGATTGGCTTTTGAGCCAAGAATCCTGTTCAGCAAGGGAATCACATCTTCTGGTGATCAGTGATGCCCAGGAAATGGTAAATAGCTGTGTGCTTTGATTTGTGACCTGACATTGCAGCAATAGCATTGGCAGTTGTGAAGATTCTGAGCCTTTTATGGTTATGGGAAAATGTACATCTGTCCTGGAGCTCTATAGGATTATGGGAAAATCAATATCTGTCACAGTAGTGATTAGCCCCTTTCACTTGTAACATTAACAGATGTGTAAAGAACAACAACAGGGTATTGGGACACACCCATGATCCTCATGCATCCTGCAGATACGAGGACTTTTCTTCATTCCACCACAAGAAGGGTTACAACCTGTCTCCAAATTCACAGTTCTTCACTGGTCTATCCCACAAGCCTCAGAATTAATTGGACTATTAAAGAGGCTGAAATTATCTGTCTCACAGGGCTGGTCCAAATAGAAGGGATATCCTAGTGGATGTTTGAAAATGTACTAGTTCACTCTCTGGCATTAGATTATGCTGTTTCCTCATCAGGATTTGAATCTTCAGGCTGCTCCTGTTTAGATTTCTTGTCTCTTCTGTCCCTCTGAAAACTATTCTAGGAGCTGTTCACCGTGATCCACACAGAAGCCCGCTGGATTGGACTGAGGAACAGCACTGGCTCTGGGTGGTCCTGGGAAGATGGCTCAGGAGTCAATGACATGAAGTCAGTTTGATATTAGTTATTAATATTGGTGATGGTGGTAGGGATTTTGTGGTTTAAACAATGGTTCAAGTCTTGAGATCCTTAGTGTTTAGTGTTATGTTAATTTAGATAGAATATATATGCCAAACTTGTTACCAAAACCAAATCACTGACCAACTGTAAACAGTGTTAAACAAGATAGGGTTTTTGGTATACAGAAACCTGATCCTGCTTATTGTCATGGCAAATACACCATTAAAAATCCTTTAAACCTTTTATTAAAGATCCAAAAAAAGAAAGAAAAACAGATAAAGCATTTGAAAAGTAAAGTATTAATGATTTTATTTTACAACATGCCTTCTTCCCTTTCCCTTTAGCTGGAGAGAGTTTTAGAAGGAAACCTCCCCTTGTCTGACAGTCTTAGAGGGTATCACAGATGATAATAACTGGCATTTTGGGGAAAAGAAAAGAAGTTAGTTGAGATTGCTGCTGTTGTTAAAGTTCAATCCTGTTTCATCGCAGGTGGTTTTGGGGATTCAGCTGGAGCTCGTAGGGGTGGCAATGTCATCTGGAGCCCTCTCTCTGGCCCTGTTTGGTCAGCACATTTCTCAGGATGAATATCATCAAGGCCTGGGGTCCTAGGAAACTGTGGGGGTGGCAGCCAGGATGGTGAAGCTTGCTCTTCTAGCCTTCATCTTTTCTCCCCTAAGTCTTTTTTTCTTCAAGGAACCACGAAGGGAAATGCTGGCAATTATCTCATCCTCACATTATTTAGTTCACCAATTAGACCTAGTTTCTTATACACCAATTTTGGTTTATTAATTTCTGGTTGCACATATTCTGTTTTCATCAAGCATGATTTCAGTATAGTCTTTGAACCATATTAGTAGGCCTTTTTGTTGACACTAATTCAGTCTTTCTATCTCCCTTTCTATCACACCTTTCCCCTTCAACATTTGTTACAAAACATTATTGTTACAGTTCATAAATACGTTTCCAGAAATACATTTTTTTACAGGAAGGCTCCCAGTTAGGGTAAATTAGTAGGGCCAATTTTCAAAACAATAATCAGTCCTCATACACACAATGATCCCATTGAAATCACAGAAAAGTTAGCCAGAATAAACACAGGGTTAAAAACTGATTAAGGACTCTGGGATTTTGACCAATAGTTTTTTAATGATAATGATGATGATAATAATATAACACTTCTCTAGCATGTTCCTTCTAAAGATATCCAAACACTTTACAAACATTAGTTAATGAAGCTACAAATTACCTTGGTGGAATGTTAGTATTATTATGAATTTTATTGGAGGGGAATTGATGGACATGAAAAGTAAATGGCTTGCCTAAATTAACACAGTCGGTTGAGTCACAGTTCAGGTCTCGGGATCCCAGTACACTGCATTGAAGTACTAGAATGGGTTACCTAGGGAGGTGGTAGAATCTCCTTCCTTAGAGGTTTTTAAGGTCAGGCTTGACAAAGCCCTGTCTGGTATGATTTAGTTGGGAATTGGTCCTGCTTTGAGCAGGGGGTTGGGCTAGATGACCTCCTGAGGTCCCTTCCAACCCTGATATTCTATGATTCTATGATTAATCACTACACTATGCACCCTCTAATTCTGCCTCTGTTTATGCTGGCTTTACCCACTTTATTTTCTTTGAGTAAAGAGATCATCTTCCCCTGAAGAGGAGGCCTCCAGTATTGCCACTTTTATACCAGGCTCCCAAATGGCTATCTGTGAAAACCAAGTAAATATATACTATCAAATTTGACATGATGTTCTGTGCCTAAGGCAAGGTGTTACAGTGTTAATGTAGTCCATGGAAGATTACACTATTTATCCATTGTCTGACTGTCCACTTCAGATTCAATCACCCCTGTCACATGCCATGGATCGGCTTCTCTCTTACCACCAAGTTTTGAGTTTTTCTTCCTCCTATTTTGGCAGAGAATCTCTTGCTAATTCACCTGTGTGTGTGTGTGTGTGTGTGTGTATTCTATGCATTTATTTTTCAGGGTAATCTTTAACAGCCTTGTGCAGCGCTGTGTCGTCCTGTTGAATGGTTCTCTCAGGGCTTCCAGCTGTGAAATTCCCTCACCATGGATATGTGAGAAAGACCTGAAATAATCTCCTGCTGAACTTTTCTAGAAAATGTCCATTGTTCATGCTTGCAGGATCCGGATCCTGATCACCCAGCATGGACATCCCTAAAGCTTCTTCACAGTGGGTGAAATCTGCAAGTACTTCAAAGGAGTTAGCATCTGGGACTGCCATGATTCCAGAAATCATATAGATATTTGAATGGAATAGCATCTGAGGCCCTAGAAAGAGCAGCATTGTTCTGGTGTGCATGAAGGCAAATTACTCATAAATGAAAATATTGCTGATGTTTGTATTCCTATTCTTTGACACAATTGTATTGTAAGACTACTGGAAATGGAAAAAAGTAAAAGCTGATTTTATGATTTTTTTTACTTCATTACATTTCATTCAATCACAGAAAAATATTCAGATATGAGAATAACATTGGTCAGACTAAAAATATCTTTTTTGGGAAAATAGTTTAAAGGTGTTCTTTAAAGGTATAGTGAGACTGCATCTGAAGTGTTGATAAAAGGTTCAGAAAACTGAACTATGAGAAAAGGTTAAAAATACTGGGCATGTTTAGTCTTGGGAAAAGACTGAGCGGGGACCCGACAACAGTCATCAGCTAGGTTAAGGGTTATTTAAAAAAAACTGTGACCAATAGTTCTCTTTGTCCACTGAAAGTAGGACAAGAAATAATCAGCTTAATTTGCAGTAAAGGAGATTTAAGTTAGTTGTTAGGGAAAACATTCTAACTACAAGCAAAGGTAAGTATTGGGATAGGCTTCCAAACAGGCAGTTTTAAGAACTGATTAGACAAACACCTGCCAAGGATCGTGTGGGTGTACTTTGTCCAGACTCAATATCAGGGGATAACTTCTTGAGGTCCCTTCCAGCACTATATTTCTGTGATTCTATTATTCTGTGATTTAGCCTTGGCCCAGGGAATGTGTGCTGTGTAGGACCCGAGGAGCTGAATATGAATTCTTGTCTTATCTCATCTGCTGACTGGTGCTATTAATAAAGCTGTGCACTCCAGAGCTTTTATTATTCTGCAAGGACTCCCCCTCAAGATTAGTAGAAAAATATCATTCCCTCAAGAGGATGGCAGACTTGGGATTGAAATACCTGGAGGATTGGAATATAAAGCTACAGAGAATATACCTGAGGGGTAGGGCTTGCATCATACCACACAGAGGCCCAAGAGAGACTCTGCAACTGATCTAAAATGACAGTCAATCATCACTAGCAACTCCAGATTAAGAAGAGTAGACAGAGAATTTAGCAAAGGGACACACTGACAGCAAGATGGCAGAGTGTTGCTCTGTAACAGTGACACAAATTCTAACGGCAAGATTGGATGGGTTCTGAATTCATCTGGCAAGTTTCTACTTGTGATAGTACACAGGGAACCAATGATGTAAGTGTGACAGACTAACAGTATCCTGCAATAACCTGAATGAACTTTACTAAAATAACCTAAACCTTAGTGAATTACCTTTGGGATCCATAGTGTTAAAAATGTAATTGTGCTCTGTGTTGTTGTGGAATTGTCTGTATGTACCTTTTCTTGTAGACTGACTAATACAACCTCAGGAACGTATTAGGAACTTCAAAAGGCTTTTGGGAACAACACCTGGGAAGTCAAATTCCTAGTAAGTACCAGGGGTATGTGGAATGCATAGGACCTGTTTCAAATCCACCCCTTTGATGCTTTATCTCTGGGAGGAAAACCCGCTGTCCACTATTTGCCTGCTCCTGGAAACTCCAGATTAAAAACTAGTGAAATTCATAAGGAGTGGACTAAACATGTTATTGTGAGCTTGTTCTGAGCTGAAGCTGTGATGAACCTGCAACCACAAAGAATCACTTTTAATTTGAAGGACTGCTCCTGCTGGAATCCATGATAGGGTTGGAGTCAATTCTGGCACATAATTAACATGTGTGTAGGTTATTTTATTCTTTTTCATATGTTTTGTTTGTAATGCTTTTACCTTAACAAAATAGACTTGCATAGAAAGTACTGTGTGGTGCTCATACTGTTGACAATCACTGTTATCAGTCTCTGAAAAGAAAAGCAGGTGTTCTTCGGCTGCTTGTCTCTTCTTGAGAATAACACAGTGAAGCCAGGAAACTGTGCAGCCTGAAAATACCCTGGTGAGAAGGGAATGAGACATAGGTCTCCACCAAAAAAAAAATAAGGCAATAGATGAGGAGCTGGAAGCCTGGTAGCAGGTGCCCTTCTTGGACCACTGAGGGAGAAATACAGATCCTGTTGCCTTGAACTGTCGTAATGGCATCACATGGAACTACACAGATTATAGAAAAATTTCAAAGCATCTTATAAGGGAACTGAAGAAGAGGAAAGTTGAAGTGATCTTTTCAGAGATCCTACCAGTCAAATGAAGAGAGAAGGCAGTAGGCAGAAAATACTGGAGGTGAACGGTTGGCTGCACAACTGGTGTGAAGCTGAAGATTTTAGTTTTGTGGAACTTTGGGTCACATTCCAGAGGGGGATGGGATTGTATCAGTGGATGGCTGCATCACAGATGTAGGGGGGCTAGTTTTGGCTGGAGACTAGAGGGAACAGCCAGAAGTGCATTACATTGATAATTCAAGCGGAAAGTATGCAGGGTGCAAACGGAGTACAAACTCAAACCAAAGAGAACCAAACCCTGTGGAACCCCATAGAAACATCCTTGTTCAGGGGTGATTCCCCAATGACAGCTACTTTTTTGGAAATGTCAGTTAGTTTGGGATTAATCCATGTAGTGTGTGCTTCATTGGCACTATATTGTGCTAGTTTTTTTTATCCCGATGTTATGGGGTAGTAAATCAAACACATTAAAAAGCCTCACCAAGATCCTCAAAGGGAGTTAGACATCTCAATTCCTTTGAGGCTTGGGGCTGAAGTGCCTAAATCACTTAGGTGCTTTTGAAAAATTTACCTACAGTGTTTAAATACATGATCACCTATTATTTATTATGCATGTCTACAAGCTCACTGAATGTGCAGGATGGACATCATTTGTGGCAGACGGTTCTGAGAATAGAGAGGATTTTCTCTTCTGAGTTAAGGACTCTGCATTGGGACTTGGGGAGAGCTTAATATTAGTCTTAAATCTACCCCAGATTGCCTACATGATGTTGGGTAAAACTGTCAAAACGCACATGCACAACGAGGCCAAGTTTGTACAGGCAATCATAATTGAGGCTTTTCCTAATGTTTGCATGCTTGACTTTGTAATCTTAATTTTTTAGCATGATTCATTTTATATTATGTATACAAGACTTTTTGTAGTCTTTGTTCTGTGCCTGTTTCATAAACTCTGGAATCCACACCTTGCCTTCTCCTTACTGCTGAACTGTGCTCCAGAATGAAAGCTTTTGTTTAAAAGAATGATTCTAGCTCTGTGGGTTGTGCAGATGATCTTCAGACTGTGAAATGAATGTATCCAGTTCAATATGATATTCCTGAGGTAGCAGACCACCTTCAGCAATAGCTCTAAGATGTGTTAACTGCCCATTCATCTCAATAGGCTGTTGACTCTGAACCCTAAGGTGACAATTGTGGGTTGTTGAAAATTTTTCATCAGATCTTTTTTTACAATAGGAAAATTGGTAGTTGATGAAATATATTTTATTGAAAGTTCCAGCTTTTCTTAAAAAATTTTGATTTTTATCAGCAAACCTAACACCCAAATCCAAATATATTTAGCTAAAAACCAAGAATTTTTCACTTTTTGTCCGGTTTGCTTCTGAGACAAAGATACTTAAAATAGTGAATAAAGCATTTAAATGTTCTAAACATCAGACTTTGATGATACCACGATAAGCTTCATTACTGTCATCTTAATCCATCAAAATGAAAAATCATTTATGCTGGAGCAATGCACCTTTAACATGAGAACTTTCTTCGCAATTTCAGCCAGTATATTGCAGTGAATCATTGTCTCTCAGCTTGTACTCACTCTCTAACAGGTGAGTCAGGCTATTTATTTCTCTCTCCATATCCATCATGCTAAGATTTTTTGTGCAGAACAAGGTTAATAAAAACATAAGAATGAACATATTCAGACCAGTGGTTCATCTAGCCCAATATCCTGTCTTCTGACAGTGGCCATTGCCAAATGCTTACAAGGGAATGAACATGGAAATTTTCAAGTTATTGATATGACTCTTAACATTCTATTCACCACTCCAGCTCATGGACCTCAAGACACCTGCACAAGTATCATCACTTGCTGGGACTTTTATCATTACTGTACATTAAAGGATTACCTGATTTATCTAATTCAGGAAAGGAGTGACAAATTTATATATTTCAAAAGATCTCATATTCAAATATAGCTTTTGTATTTTTATTTGTTTTGTAGCATTTAGTACAAGTGTCAAACCATATATTTGCAATCCATTAGTTTGTGTTTTACACTGTAGCATAAGGGTCTACATTTGTAACATTCATCATTATGTCTAACAAGTTAATCGCTAATGAGGGAAGGCAGAAAATGGGATTAAACTTGATATTAGTAAAAACAACGAGGAGTCCAGTGGCTCCTTAAAGACTGGGGATATGTCTTCACTACAGGCCAGATCAGCAGGCAGTGATCGATCCAGCAGGGATCGATTTATCTTGTCTAGTCTAGATGTGACAAATCGATCCCTGAGCGCTCTCCCGTTGACTCCTGTACCCCAGATCGGGGAGAGGTGCAGGCAGAGTCGACGGGAGAGTGGCAGCAGTCGACTCACAATAGTGAAGGCACCATGGTAATTAGATCTAAGGTAGTCACATAGCTGAAATTGCATAACTTAGATCAATTTCCTCCCCCCTCCCCAGTGTAGACCAGGCCTAACAGACTTATTTGGGCATAAGCTTTTGTGCATTAAAAAACACTTCTTCACATAAAAGTGGTTTTTTACTCATGAAAGCTTATTCCCAAATAAATCTGTTAGTCTTTAACTTGCCACCGGAATCCTTGTTGTTTTTGTGGCTATAGTCTAATATGGCTACCCCTCTGATACTCGATATTAGTAAAGTATTTGGTACAAAGTCTCAGGAGGTATTATTGGAAATAATGTTCCTAATTGGGTTAGAAGTGAGCATAATCTTTTTGACTGAAAATTATCTGAGGCACCATAAGCAAAAGGTAATCATAAATATCAAACATTTGTATTTGGTCAGGTGCTGTAGGATTCAGGCACCTTCTTATAGAATCATAGGACCAGAAGGGGTCATCTAATCCAAGCCCCTGCTCAAAGCAAGGCCAATCCCCAGAAAGATTTTTACCCCAGTTCCCTAAATGGTCCCCTCAAAGATTGAACTCATAATCCTGGGTTTAACAGGCCAATACTCAAACCACTGAGCTATCCCTCCCCCTCAGAAGGATAGCAGGACTAAATATTATCTAGACCATCCCTGACCAGTGTTTTAATATGCTCTTAAAACTTTCAATGATGGAGATTCCAGAACCTCCCTAGGCAATTTATTTCAGTGCTTAACCACGATGACAGTTAGGAAGTTTTTCCTAATGTCCAAATTAAACCTCCCTTGCTGCAATTTAAGCCCTTTGCTTCTTGTCCTATCCTCACAGGTTAAGAAGAACAATTCTTCTCCCTCCTCCTTGTAACAACCTTTTGTGTACTTGAAACTGTTATCATGTCCGCTCTCAGTCTTATCTTTTCCAGACTAAACAAACCCCGTTTTTTTCAATCTTTCCTCATATATCATGTTTTCTAGAATTTTAATAATTTTCGTTGCTCTTCTCTGGACTTTCTCCAACTTGTCCACATCTTTCCTGAAATGAGGAGCCCACAACTGGATACAATACTCCAGTTGAGGCCTAATCAATGCAGAGTAGAGCGGAAGAATTACCTCTCGTGTTTACACTCCTGCTAATACATCCCAGAATTTTGTTCACTTTTTTTTTGCAACAGTTGACACTGTTGACTCATATTTAGCTTGTGGTCCACTACGATGCCCAAATCCCTTTCTGCATTGCTCCTTCCTAGGCAGTCATTTCCCATTTTGTATGTGTGCATTTCCCATTTTGTATGTTTAGTGGATCCACAGGAAAAGTTTCTTCCATTTTTAAATATTCAACTGGTTTGAGCGACCATATTTCCAAATGGAAGACTCTTTTTAAGTGTGACCACTGTACTTAACATAGAATCATAGAATATTAGGGTTGGGAAAAACCTCAGGAGGTCATTTAGTCCAGTCCCCTGCTCAAAGCAGGACCAGCACCAACTAAATCATCCCAACCAAGGCTTTGTCAAGCCAGGCCTTAAAAACCTCCAAAGATGGAGAATCCACCACCTCCTTAGATAACCCATTCCAGTTCTTCACCACCATCCCAATAAAACAGTGTTTCCTGATATCCAACTTAGACCTCTCCCACTGCAACTTGAGGCCATTGCTTTTTGTTCTGTCATCTGCCACCACTGAAAAAAGCCTACCCCATCCTCTTTGGAACCCTCCTTCTGGTAGTTGAAGGCTGTTATCAAATCCCCCCTCACTCTTCTCTTCTGCAGACTAAATAAGCCCAGTTCCCTCAGCCTCTCCTCATAAGTCATGTGCCCAGCCCCCTAATGATTTTTGTTGCCCTCCACTGTACTCTCTCCAATTTCTCTACATCTCTTCTGTAGTGGGGGGACCAAAACTGGATGCCATACTCCAGGTGTGTTCTCATCAGTGCTGAACAGATGGGAATAATCACTTCTTTCAATCTGCTGGCAATGCTCCTACTAATACAGCCCAATATGCCATTGGCCTTCTTGGCAACAAAGGCACACTGCAGACTTGTATCCAGCTTCTCCTCCACTGTAATCCCCAGGTCCTTTTCTGCAGAACTGCAGCTTAGCCAATTGGTCCCCAGCCTCTAGCGTTGCATGGGATTCTTCCTTCCTAAGTGCAGGACTCTTGACTTGTACTTGTGGAACCTCATCATATTTCTTTTGCACTTACGATCTGGAAGCAAGTGTAAGCAACATGTTAATAAAATTTGAGATGATTCTTAATAGTTCTGAATCCTAGCAAAGTGAAGGAAATAATTCAAAAGGACAGAGAGATGTGAGCAATATGCATGGACAATAACCAAATGATATGTAGACAAATGCATCATCCTTATGCAACATGCCCATAGCTCAGATCAGCTGCATTCAATCTGTTAATGGTAATTAGAAATAATCTCCTGGGTATGCTAGGCAGGCCAATTTCAGTAGAGGGTTGTCAACTCTAAGTTGCTTACCTTGTTGTTCTGCTAGAGCCTGAGTTTATTGACCATTGGGTCATGGTGCAGAGCTAATTTTGTTACTAATGTTTTAGCTTGAGAGGAGTCTTCTACAAGAAAGGGCTTGAGACAGTGTTTCTCTCTATTGCACCACTGTGAGGAATAAAGCTGTCTCAAAATGGGGAAAATTTTGCTTAAACTTTCATAATACATTTGTTATTTTTGGGGTGAAAAAGGTGAAAATTTGCAGCCACATCTGTATTTTGTTTTAAACCCACTACATTTTAATGAAAAAAAAATTCTCTGTTTTTCATAGAAAAATCAAACATTTGAATATTTGACTGCCTCTAGATATTAGTTGAGAAAGGAATTGTCTATTGGTAATGCCAGCTGCAAGGATATTTTTATGTTTTTTGTCTTTATTGGGTTTGTAGTGTAATCAGTTAGAACTTAATAAACAATTCTGATGATAATGATGATTGATGGCAATGAGAGGAGGGATAGCTTAGTGGTTTGAGCATTGGCCTACTAAACGCAGCATTTTGAGTTCAACCCTTGAGGAGGCAATTTGGGGATTGGTTCTGCTTTGAGCAGCAGGTTGGACTAGATGATCTCTTGAGGCCCCCTCCAACCCCAATAACTGATGATGAAGGGAAAAAAATTCAGATCAACCATTCTTAGTTGTATCACCACTATAGTGCAAACAGGACTAAAGCACAATAAGAATTTATTTTAGCCAATAAGATTAAATATTAAGACTATGAATATAGAGTGCAATCATGTATGCTACACAGGAAGCAGTCATATTTCCCATGTCATTTTCCATGGTTCAATTATACTTTACATGTCTGGAGAATCTTCTCTCTGTAGTAGAAATTGTGTTTTGTTTTGTTTTTTTGTTTGAAGCTTTCCTTAAAATTAGAAAATCTTTCTAAGGTTGGCTTTCATACAATTTATTCCCTTAAGGTTATTTGTTCTTCTTTTTGCTTAGTTTGACATATAAATATAATCTTAATACCAAATTAGCTAGCTCTCAGACTGATGACTTTAATTCAACCTGTTATGCCATAAAACAAGTCATATTCTCCTTTGCTTGTCATACTAAATTCATATATCTGACATGTCAGTTATTTATCGGCTCCCTTCATCCATCTTGCTCCATGAAAACACAATATAAACCTCTGATTTTGTGAACCGTCAATAAGAAAGAAGCAGATAGTTGTGAGGGGTTCAGTCACAGAGACCCCTTGGTACTGTCACCTAAGGTGCTGAGACTACTTCTGAGCCCATTTTCTCTGCCAGTTTGGGACTCCAGAACCCTGTCTTGTTGAGCTAGACACTCAAGCCTGCTGCAACACAGATCCAGGATCTGAACCATTGCCCCAAAGCTGCAGACTAAACTGAAAACAGCTCAGCAAGTCTTCTTGTCTCCAGCACCCAGACATCCAGCTCCCAATGGGATCCAAACCCCAAATAAATCCATTTTACTCTGTATAAAGCTTATACAGGGTAAACTCATAAATTGTCTGCCCCCTGTAACACTGATAGAGAGATATGCACAGCTGTTTGCTCCCCCGGGTATTAATCACTTATTCTGGGTTAATTAATAAAAAAGTGATTTTATTAAATATAAAAAGTAGGATTTAAATGGATCCAAGTAATTACAGATAGAATAAAGTAAGTTACTGAGCAAAATAAAACAAAACACACGTCTAAGCCTAACACATTAAGAAACTGATTGTAGATAAAATCTCACCCTCAGAGATGTTCCAATAAGCTTCTTTCATAGACTGGACTCCTTCCTATCTGGGCCCAATCCTTTCCCCTAGTACAGTTCTTCTTAGCTCCAGCTCAGGTGGTAACTAGGGGATTTCTCATGACTGGAACCTCTTTGTTCTGTTCCACCCTCTTATATATCTTAGGCACAAGGTCGGAACCCTTTGTCCCTCTCTGGGTTCCCACCCCTCCTTCTAAATGGAAAAGCACCAGGTCAAAGATGGATTCCAGTTCAGGTGACATGATCACACGTCACTGTAAGACTTCATTATCCACATGTCAGCACACAGGTATACAGAAAGACTTACAAGTAAACAGAGCCATTTACAACCAATTGTCCTGATTAATGGGAGCCATCAAGATTCCAAACTACCATTAATTGTCCACACTTTGCATAATTACAACAGGAACTCAGAGTTATATTTCATATTCATAGTTTCAGATAAAAGAATTATATTCATACAAATAGGATGTTCACACTCAGTAGATTATAAGCTTTGTAATGATATCTTACAAGAGATCTTTTGCATAAAGCATATTCCAGTTATGTCATATTTACATTCATAAGCATATTTCTATAAAGCATTATGGAGTGCAGCATCACTGAGAGTTGTAATAGAGGTTTATAAAACAATGAATGGGACAGAGGAGGCCATTCTGCAGCTACTCATTACCCTTTCCTTGGAAACAAAAAAATGTGGGTTCACAGTGAAATTAAAAATGCAATACATTGTCAATGGATAAAATTAAATATTCCATGACATGACATAAAATTAACCTGTGGAACTCAGAACTCCATGATATTCTTTGGTAATCCACTGCTCAGAAGTAACCCCTCCATCTCACTGAGATTAAAATAAGAATTAGACATTTATGGGCTAATTCTCCTCACATTTACACTGACCTCAGTGGAGTTATATCTGATTTACATCTTGAGTAAGGCCCTTCCAACAATGAACTGCATTTTCAGTGAAATTAGAGTTTAAATTTCCATGATCATCCATCTCCATTTTTCAGGACATTAATTTATTAATAGCTGGGGTGGTACAAGGCAGTGTCAGGGAGAAATTTCTCCATGAGATAATAGTTCATAATAAGGTACAAAGTAAGTGATGTAAGACACAGTTGTAGGTATTAAACAGTTTTATTTCAGATCCATTGGTGGATTACTTTACAATAAACACTCCTCGAGTCCAAGATAGAGTAGGTGCAGCCTCTTGTACTGTGTGCCTTTTAGTGTAAGGCCCTCTAGGCAGAGTTTTTCTTAGGCAGGGATCCAGGCAGAGGGGTCTTTCCCATACTCCAAACATGTCCCTCTAAAAGGCTTATGTCACGGACTCACAGATCGTGCCCACACTTGGCCCTGTGCGGTCCGTGGGGGGTGCCCCTTTCAGTGAGACAGCCCTTCTCGGGGGTCCACTCTCTCTCGGGGTCAGGCCCCTCCACCTCCTGGAGCCGCACCTCTCTGAGCCTTAGCACGTCTGTCTCTGCCGTGGGCCCCCTCCGGGAGTCCATGCACTCTGGACCCCCTGGGCCTCTTCACCCCCAAAGGGGCTGATGCAACCCTGTTCTCTAGACCAGAGTGACTCTCAGCCAGCATAAAACAGGAGGGTTTATTGAGAGTTGAACACAGCACAGGAAACTCTCAGGGCCTCAGGCCTGGCCTCTCACAGTAACAGCACATCCCAGTCTCCCTGCATCCAGGTGGGCTCTGCCTGCTTCCCCTCGCCAGCCCGAGCCCCCCTGCTTCCCAGCTGGGTCTCTGATATCCCCGGCCTCAAGCCCCGCCTCAGTCCATTGTCTTCTCTCCAGGTAAACAGGGTCGTAAACAGGAAGGCCTGAGTCCCCTCTCCTTGCAGCTCTCCTCTGGCTGGAACCGGCTGGTCAGGTCACCGGGGTCCTCTCTCTGCAGCCCATTGTCCTCCCACTGGCCAGAACCGGTTGTGTCTCCTGGGCTGGGGTCCCGAGTCCCTCTCCGGTCCTCTGTAACAACAAACTCCCTCTCCCCTCACCTCGTTAAACCAGTAACACCCAGGTACATTGAGTCCCACCCCCTGTGCATGCAAACCCTGGAAAAGACAGAAAACCCCAAGAAAACCCCCACTTCGTCACAGCTTAACTCTCTAAAGAGTCTCAACTCATACCTTTCCATCCAGGACAGACAGCTCATGCACTTAATTTAGGGCAGAGCAGGCACTTTTCCTTCCCTACAAGAAGTGCAGTAAGTCCTGGAGCTTGATATTATATAGATCTGTAATCATGATTTTATCTTTTTACTGTTTATAGCTCAGTACAAGCAGTAGGAATGGTGTATTTAAAGATTTACAGGTGACACAGTCCAGGTAACATGTATTTTTCTGTTAATAATTCTGTAATCTACTCCTCCTTGGGGTAAAATGCATTAGATATAGAGCAGAGATGGGTCCAATCTAAAATTCATCCCATCATGCTCCCCCAGTGTCCTGAATAATATTAAGTTCTATGATAACAGGACAAAAGATACTGCTTCTCTCCATGTCACATTTAATCTATGTCTGCGCCACAACATAGGTGTATGATTCTCCTGCTTGTGTGCACATACTCGCAATAGCACTCATCAACCTAGCACAAGTATAAATAGCAGTGTAGCTGCAATAGCAAGGATAGCAGCAGCACAGGGATGGCTTAGCTGTGCCAAGTACATATCCACTGGTATATACTCGTACTGGTATTTCAGGTGGCTATGTACTTGGCATGGCATAGCCATGCCTCTGCTGCCATTCTCCATGCTACCATAGCTACACTCACACTCCGGCTCATAGTGTAGACATAGCCTTAGGCACCATGACCCTGAAACTGCCCATTGATCTGCCTCAGAAGCTGACTTTCTTCTCTTTGTTCCCATTCTCCTTGACTCTGGTGTCATATGATCTGGGCAGAGAAGAGACTGAAAATGAGGATGGAGTTAGTGTTGGCCCTACTGGTGCAGTGATGTTTTGCTGGGGCTGCTGGCACACCTGTTGGTGACACTGAAGCGGCTAGTGCTGAGCCTGGTGCTCAGACAGTCAGAGAAGTTAGAAATGAGACCATCTTGGATCTTCAGCCTATATCCCGAGGGCAATGCAGGATGTTTCCCTGTAGCACTTTCCTAGTGCTGTCCTGTCACTTTAAATATCCGAAAGTCTGGGGCTTCAGGTACTTCCCTAATGGAGACTGTTCCAAGAGATTCAGAACCTAGGAGCACAAAGTGTAACACATTGTTCGGCCTAGCTACTGTGTGTGTCATAGATACTGTTGCTTACTAACTTCAGCATTTAAAAAGCTGTAAATTAACTTTGAATTTAATATCATGGGCCTAGTCACATCACTGTAATTCAGGATGAAAGCTCCTTTATTCTGAACGCTTTGGACTGGGGGAGATCTTCTCAAATCAGCAGCCAATGAATTTCCTGTGCGGTTTCAGACATGACATCATACATTAACTAAAACTTCCTCTTTTGGCTTGCATTCTCCATCTTCTGTCAGGACAGCCAGAAGGACACATAATTACTTCTGGATATTCATATAGAGAGGACCAGATCAGACACAGAACAGAAAAGTCTATTCCAGCTCTCCTGTATCTTCTCAAACAACGACAGTTACCTAAAAAAAAAGTAGGTAACATTCACTTGTTTACTAATTCAAGAAATGAGTGAAAGTGTTTACCATGAAAGATATTATATAGATGTGTAACTTTGATTTTATTTTTTCTTTCATTATAGTTCAGTACAAGCAGTAGGGATGTTATATATAAAGACTGACTGGTGAGATAGTCCAGGTGACATACAGTTCTATGTTTATAATTCAGTGATCTACTCCTCCTTGAAGTAACATGCATTAGATATAAAGTAGAGAAAAGTCTGATCTAAAATTCTGGATTTGTATGCCATTTCTAGTTATTTTTACCATGAAAACCAAAAGCTACAAGTTCAGCATCAGACACAAAAGGTGGTAGATGGGATATAAATAGTTGAAAGCATTTGATATAGTCTTTCAAGAAAACATACTTGAAAAAAGAGTTAATATTAGCTTGACTTGGAGTGAAATCATTTGTCCTAAAAACTGTTGAAGGCTGTAACCAAAGGGGAAAGATAAAAGACAATAATATAAACTTGTGAAGAAGGTGATCAGTGGGGTATCACAAAGGACTTTGTTAGGTCTGGGTTTACCTAATGTATTTATTCTTAATTTGTAAAAATGAGTAAGTAACACAATAATGAAATATTAAATCCCCAGATGTGGTAAATTTTGGCTCCACTGCAATGCACAAATGTGCCTGCCAACTCCTGTAGACTCCAAAACTCACTCAGCAATTATATTTTTACAATAAAAATTTCCTATGCACCTATATTTGTGCTTTTGGGCATGCACACTGCTGCATCCCTGACAGTGTCTGGGTACCTATCTCCTGCTTAAGCTACAGAGTGATTCACAAACCGGAGGGAGACAAGCATTCATCTTCAGGGCCTGATATGCTAGGTGTGTTATGGTCTGCCTAACGCCACACAAAACAGCTGGGGTGGGGGCAGAGGATGATTTCTCATGAATTTTAACCCAGTGGTTAGAGTAGCCAGAGGTGCTGGAATTAGGGGTCCTGGGGGTACTGCCACACCCCCAGTTTGAAATGATTTCCATCAGGGTTTAAAGTTTGATTCAATGGCTCTCAGGACCCCCACTATACAAACTGTTCCAGCATTTCTGAGTGTACCCACCTGGGATGTTGGAGACTCCCAGTTCAAACCCCCCACTCCACCTGAGGTAACGAAGAGGTTTGAACTGGGATCTGACACCTCTCAGGAGCATGCTTTAACAACTGGACTATAGTGTGTTCAGATGTGAGGCTCACTCAGACTCTCCTGTTGAAGCTGTTGCACTCTGGATGAATATTTACAGAGCCATTGGAGCCAGGGGACTGGATCTGGGGATCCCACATTTCTGAATACTCTAACCACAAAGCTATAAAGTCATCCTCATGTTTGTGTTCTCCCTCTTGGTCTCTCTATTTCTCTGGCCCAAATGAGGCTTTGAGAGACAGAGAAAAAAAGAGAGAGAACACAGTCATGATGGCTCTATATCCTGGTGGTTACAGCATTCAGAGACATGGGCACCCAGTCCCCCTACTCCAATGCTCATTATTTATCCAGAGTGAAACAGCTTCAGCAGGAGAGATTGAAGGAGCCCCACATCAGACTATGCCATAGCCTAATGGTTAGAGCGCTTCTCTGAGTGACAGGATTTGAACAGGGATCTTTCCCTTTTGCTGATGTATGGTTATAATGGAAGTTCCAACCCCCCTGCCTTCTTGCTAAAGTGGCATAAGACACCAAACTTTGAGAGGTTGGGGCTTAGCACACACTCCTCTTGTTAGCATCTCTCATTGGCTAACTTAGGCAGCTCTCTGCCTAGCATGGTGGCTTTGGTGCATCACAATCTAAGGCACCCCTCTCTCTCCATTCATTCTGTAGAGATCCAGGCACTATAATTCAGGTTTTGTGTATCACAGCGATTATTTTCAGACACATAAAAGATAAGTGTTGTGACACTGAACATCAGAACATCCTTTGAGCATTTAGCGCTAAGACATTTGGAAATCAACAATGCTAACAGACATACAGGGTGAAAATGAGCAGAATGATATAGCAGCCAATAGCTAATTTAGATGGTCACAGAGCAGGGTGCCATACACAGAATAGTGCATTCTGTTCTCAACACCTCCATACTAACTACATGCATTAAATCTGAGGGCATTCAGAGAAGAGAAACACTAGTAAGTAAAAGGCTAGTGTGATTGTCTAAGAGGGATGAGGTAAAAAGAAAAGAAAGGAAAGGAACAGGTATAGGGTAAGGTTGCTAACTAGTGATGAAAGAAGAGCACAGTTTGAAAAGCTTGGCACAGGCTACAAATATTTGAGAGATGTAAACATAAAGGACAGAGGAAGAGATTGTTTCAGATAATTCCAAATATAATATGGAATCATAGTATAGAATTAAGAAAAATAAAATTTAAGTTACATATTAGAAACAGTTTCTCACAGTGAGTGACTGTGCAATAGCTTTCTGAAGGAGTTGCTGAGTACACAATCACTTGATATACACCTGTACCCCAATATGACGCTGTCCTCGGGAGCTAAAAAGTCTTACCACTTTATAGGAGAAACCACATTATATTGAACTTGCTTTGATCTGCGGAAGCATGCAGCCCCGCCTCCCCAGAGCACTGTTTTACCACCTTATATCTGAATTCATGTTATATTGGGTCATGTTATATCAGGGTAGAGGTGTATTTAAAAATGGAAAGGATGAGTCCTGGTATCACAAAACACTGAGTGACCTCAAATTCTATTAATATCAGTGGTATTCAGCAATATAAAAAAGTTTACTCAACAAATTGTAGGAGCAAGCAGAACAGTATATATATGTACTGGCATTATATGGATCTCTGAATAGGGACTTGGGCTGCATTGGTGAAAAGGAACATATTATGCAAAAGAAAAAAGAATATTGACCTATAATATTGCTAAAAAGGTCAAAAACTCTTGGTCTAAGTGCAATAGACAACAAGAGTTGAAATTTTTCCCTTTTTTCTATATATTAGTCAGTATCTTTTAGAGATTAAATGTGAATGAGTTATTTTATTGGACCAACTTCTGTTGGTGAGAGAGTCAGGTTTTCAAGCTTACACTGAGCTCTTCTGATCTGAAGAAGAGCTCTGTGCAAGTGTGCTTGTCTCTCTCACCAATGGAAGTTGGCACAATAAAAATTATTACCTCTCCTAGCTTATCTCTCTAATATCTCTCTAATATAGAACAAATCATGTCAAACCAATCTGATAGCTTTCTTTGATAGGATAACGAGTCTTGTGGATAAGGGAGAAGTGGTGGATGTGTATTACCTAGACTTTTTAGTAAGGCATTTGATATGGTCTCGCATGATATCCTTATCGATAAACTAGGCAAATACAATTTAGAATGGGGCTACTATAAGGTGGGTGCATAACTGGCTGGATAACCCATACTCAGACAGTAGTTATTAATGGCTTCCCAAATCCTGCTGGAAAGGTATAAAAGTGGGGTTCCGCAGGGGTCTTGTTTTGGGCCCGGCTCTGTTCAATTATCTTCATCAACGACTTAGATGTTAGGCATAGAAAGTACGGCTTATTAAGTTTGCAGATGATACCAAACTGGGCAGGGGATTGCAACTGCTTTTGGAGGACAGGGTCAAAATTTCAAAATGATCTGGACAAATTGGAGAAATGGTCTGAGGTAAAGGATGAAGTTCAATAAGACAAATGCAAAGTGCTCCACTTAGGAAGGAACAATCAGTTTTCACACATTACAGAAGGAAGGACTGTCTAGAAAGGAGTATGGCAGAAAGAGATTGGAAGAGGACTAGGGAGTCATAGGGGACCACAAGCTAAATATGAGTCAACAGTGTGATACTGTTGCAAAAAAAGGCAAAAATGATTCTGGGATGCATTAACAGGTGTGTTGTAAACAAGACACGAGAAGTCATTCTTCCGCTCTACTCTGCGCTGGTTAGGCCTCAGCTGGAGTATTGTGTCCAGTTCTGGGCACCGCATTTCAAGAAAGATGTGGAGAAATTGGAGAGGTCCAGAGTAGAAGAGCAGCAAGAATGATTAAAGGTCTTGAGAACATGACCTATGAAGGAAGGCTGAAAGAATTGGGTTTATTTAGTTTGGAAAAGAGAAGACTGAGAGGGGACATGATAGCAGTTTTCAGGTATCTAAAAGGGTGTCATCAGGGGAGGGAGAAAACTTGTTCACCTTAGCCTCTAATGATAGAACAAGAAGCAATGGGCTTAAACTGCCAGCAAGGCGAGATTTAGGTTGGACATTAGGGAAAAGTTCCTAATGTTGTCAGGTAGTGTCTCTTGGACACACACTGGAATAAATTGCCTAGGGAGGTTGTGGAATCTCCATCTCTAGAGATATTTAAGAGTAGGTTAGATAAATGTCTATCAGGGATGGTCTAGACAGTATTTAGTCCTGCCATGAGGGCAGGGGACTGGACTCGATGACGTCTCAAGGTCTCTTCCAGTCCTAGAATCTATGAATCTATGAATCCTTGGACTAACATGACTACAACAACACTGCATAGTATCTTTTAGAGACAGACCATGCAGATGATGCTTTTATATGACTAATTATCATTAATTAACTTTATTGAAATACAGAACTGAGAAAAGACCTACAGAACAAGGCTATCTTGACCATTATCCCCTGCACACATAAACACATCTCTCAGACTACTGGATTGTCCCCCCAAAGTAAATTTTTTTACAGTCCATGTTAAACAGCCTCTTGCAATGGGGTTTCCAGCACCAATTTTTTTTTATCCAGTACCCTTTTGACTGTCTCCTTCAAGCCTCTTATAACCTGAGCCTCACTCTTAATGATAGCCTCTCACTTTTTCTGCTGATAGGTAGCACTTTGGAGCGCAAAATATTAGATTTAGAATCATTGGAACTATTTAATATTTGTATTACAGTTGATCTTGGAGGCAACATGCAAGCTATGAGAGCCGTTGTGCTAGACACTATGTGAACACATAGTGAGAGACGGTCCCAGCCCTGAAGTGTTTGCTGTCTAAACCACTGTGAGTAGTATTAAAGGTGGTCTAGGTTGATCCATTTGAATATCCAGTTTTCTAAGACTCAGAGGTAACCAGAATATATTGTGATTATATAGTTAAACAGAGGGCAGATAATAGAAAAAGAAGATAGGATGCATGTACTGAACTCAGTGTGCCATTTAATCCAGCATTTCTGTTCCTCTTACTAGAGATTGTTGTAATGGAGTAAATTATAACCAATTGTTGCAATATCTTGTTATTTTTTACCTGATATTTCTAGATCCATTCGTTTTTCATCAAATGCCATCATCCATCCTAGGCCACTAAAGGAAAGTCTACAGTTTCCACACTCACTAGCCTCTAGAAATGAGCGAGCAGGAAGTGACTTACACAGAAGTGAAATGTCACACTTCTGAGCAGCAGAGGAGACAAAGACCTAGGAACTCTGAGAGCAAAGGTATTGTATGTTAACTAGCTGGTAACATATTTTCTGTTTTACTGTCTATGGCAAATATCTACCCTTATCTCCGGAACTGACACTGGATTTTTGGAATAGTAGAGTTAGAATGTTCATTTGTTATGCTGCCCAATGCCATGCTACTATGACCATAACAGCATCTACAACCGATCAGGTTGATGATCATTGAGATTTGAGAAAAAGACTCACAGCTCTGGCCGTCATGAACAGTACTCGGGAGCTCAAACACCTGGCAATGGCAGTTATAGAGGGGCTGGTTTTCAGACTGCTCTGGTGGATATCTTTGGGACCTGATGTTCCTCTGATAAACTGTAATCTGATGCCAGATACTCAGAAAAGGGGCTTGCTTTTCCCATCTTTATGGTCATTATTTTTAGATTCTTCTGCTCCATCTCCTCCCTGGTGGATCACTGCAATGATTCTGGGGATCCTCTACCTGGTGTCACTAGGAGCAGTGGTGGCCTTGATTGCCAAGTGTAAGTAATTTCAGAAAAGATACTAGGGGACTGACAAGCTCCTACATTAATCCAGTTTTATGCCATTGTCAATCTACTGGTATTACACTGATGTAAAACTGATGTAATGCAGAAGAGCAGATGCAATGGCTTGTACGTAACCCCTCTCCTCCAGTCATGCGCTGATTTAGGGTGTATTTTTATTTGGTCCCATATATTATTCTTATGAGCCTAGATGTTAGGCTTTACTTTCTGTGATGGGGCAAGGCCAGATGGCTACAGTAAAGTACTGAGAAACAGGTATGTTAGCCCCAGGCTAAACAAATCCCTAGTACCCTGGTAACCAAATGGCAGTTGCTCCAGGTTAATCAAGGCACCTGGAGCCAATTAAGATCTTTCTAGAAGGCAGTGATGCTTCGCATCTTGCGTCCCTGGCTGGATCGACTGCGCGCTCGCACTGAATGAATACTTATTTGGGTTCTCCCTTGGTGGACCTTATCGATGGTGGCTTGGCGTGTGTGAGTTTATGAGAGCAGTTAACGGTGTTAATGTGATGCCAGGATATGTGTAGGGTGAAATTTCAGAATGATAGTGAAGTTATCGGATATGAGCTGGTTATCTGTCACGTTTGTCTTCCTAACCTTTGAATCTATTCGTCTAAAATATATAATTTTTGCTCTGCCTATGTCGATTGTATGGGTGATCATTCTCACATTGCATTGTTATATGGCCTCAGTTACTCGTAAATCGCAGAAGCGACTAGCTCGGCTCTTTAGGATGGCTTGTACGGTGTAAGGCTCCTCTCCATCGCAAGTCGTGCGCGTTTTCCTGATATAGAGGTGTACTTGTCATTTTTGGCCCGGCACGTACCTACAGTAACAGTAACTGGAGAAAACAGGTATGCTAGCCCAGGCTAAACAAAATCCCTAGGACCATCGGTACCAAATGGCCGTTGCTCAGGTTAATCAAGGCACCTGGAGCAATTAAGATCTTTCTAGAAGGCAGTAGAGATAGCTACTTTAATTAGAACACCTGCAGCCATCAAGCAGGCTAATCAGGGCACCTGGGTTAAAAAGGAGCTCACTCCAGTCAGGCAGGGAGGAGCCAGAGGAGAAGGAGTGTGTGTGAGGAGCTGGAGCAAGAAGGCAAAGGAGCTGAGAGTGAGAGCAGTGTACTGCTGGAGGATTGAGGAGGACAAGCATTATCAGACACCAGGAAGGAAGGATCCTGTGGTGAGGATAAAGAAGTGTTTGGAGGAGGCCATGGGGAAGTAGCCCAGGGAGTTGTAGCTGTCATGCAGCTGTTACAGAGAGGCCTATAGACAGCTGCGATCCACAGGGCCCTGGGCTGGAACCTGGAGTAGAGGGCGGGCCTGGGTTCCCCCCAAACCTCCCAACTCCTGATCAGACACAGGAGGAGCTGACCCAAACTGTGGGTTCCGTAAGAGGGGAAGATCACTGAGGTGAAAAAATCCGCCAATAAGCACAGGACCCACCAAGGTAGAGGAGGAACTTTGTCACATTTCCTTTGTTCACTGTGGAATATGCACCTTCTTCTATACCTTCTATAAGTTCAGAGGAAATTCACGGGTAAGTCCTTCCATACATGTTCAAGGAAGCAAATTTCAAAACTCTTCTTTAGCAAAAAAAGTAATGTTATTAAACACATAAGCAAGCAACCACAGTTAAACATTAATTTTACAAGAACAAAGAGTAATGCCATGATTCTATTTGTGTTTCCTTAAAATGCAAAATTGATTTTTCATTTTAAGTGGTGTAATTTATTGATATAATTGCAAATGCAAGTTTTCCAGGACTCCCATTCATCAGGAAATTTTAGCCAGCTGGAAAACGTATATCAGCAGCAACAGACTCATACTTCCAGGCAAGAATCATACAAGGAAACTGGAGGTAAATATTTCGGTTGGATCAGCTTGTTAGAGGGCTTTCACTTCACCCTTTCCCCAGGTTCTTGTCATGCAGATAGAAAGCAGAAGACCAGAAGTCAGAACTGCAAGAAATGCAATATTTTGGGGGGTTTGTCCCAAGCAAGCATATTCATAGCTCTACACACCAGCAGAGTCTGTTTCCTAGTGTTCCATTCCCAGCTCTGACACCGCAAAGCCTTTATCCCATATCCCCCTTCCCAGCTCTGAAGCTGCAGAGCCTTGCCTGTGTCCCCATTCCCAGTTCCCACCTCCTCCTCCTAATCAGGCCCAAATATACCTGCAGTGCATGCCCCTATCACACTCCTTACAACTTATAGTCATGTTCTATTTGGGGGGTTGAGAGTTGGGGTCTTCATCCTATCTCTTTTGTATCCCATGGGAGGGGTAAGGAGTGAGGTTGTGCTCTGATCAAGACCAGGCTTTTCTATGGCTTTTAGTGTTTCTTATGCCTGATCCCCATTTCCCCTTGTCCCTCCTGACTGATTGCTTGACCTTGCCTTGTAACACTTTAACTGCTCTATCCCTTACCTCTTCCCATTCTGTTAACAAATCCAGCTGGCTAGGGAGAAGCAACACACACAATGTCTTTTGTTCTTTGTTCACACATATAGAGATGTAAGAGTATCAAAAAGTCAACCCCAAAATTCTATCTGAGGCTGACAAACAGGTCTGTATGCTAACACAGCTGTCTACATTGTTCAGCTTCCTGATGACAAAAGGATAAATAAATTGCATATAATTATCTCATAATATTGCAATATGAAGGTTCTCAATAACAAAGCCAAATGAAACCAACTAAACATGATGAATGAGCAATGTAGTGACCTCTAAGAATACACATTTTGCTGACTACATATGGCTGAAATGAATAGAAATGGAGCTCACCTGTTGCTCATGCACTCATTGCTTCTTCAGTGGCTCAAGCAGGAACCAATGGGATTCCTATTCATTGAACTCAGCAGCGCTAGGTTGAAGTAGGAAAGTAGTAAGTGCAGGAGCACTTAGAGGAGTGAGAGGAGAAACAAACTATTACAAAATGAAGTAAAGACATTTATTTAGAATAACCACATCAGCGTATAGCCTCCTGGAATACCACGGCATAAGACGAAGTGGAAAACAGAAGTTGCTGTAAATAATAAGAACCCTTTTTTTTCTGTGAGAGGTACAGAATGAAAAGGCCAGCAGTAGCTCATGTGAATAATGGAGCGGCTTGTGCGGTGATCAGATCATAAGAAATCTACATCCATATTTGGGCAGGCCACCAGTCAGCAGCTAAACTACATGCTTCCGTTATCTGCAATAGAAATGATACCTTTCAGCTTCCAAAGCACAGGCCTCTGTCACTTGAGATAGACTGTGGGGATTATATCCTTTTTAGAGGCCTTCATAAACTAGGGAGAAAATACAGCTCTTGAATACATTGCTTTCTATCCAACAGAGAGCAGTAGGGTAACATATACAAATCAGTAAATGACTTTAAATAATATCAGATTGCATCACACACATCAGCCAGATATCTTGAGAGGCTATAAATGTCTTTTCTTTTCAAGGAAGTAAATTCAGCCTTTGCCCAGAGAACTGGAAGCAGCATGGAGACTATTGTTATCACTTTCCTACAAAATGGAAAACTTGGCAAGAGAGTAAAGATTACTGCCTTTCTTTGGGCTCCAACCTTCTTAAGATCGAAAACAAGGAAGAACTGGTAATCTCTTACCCTTCAGTTCCCAGAACCAACCTCAGTATTTTTGGGCAGGATTGCAAGACATTTTTGCCCCACAGCCCTATTTACCAACCAGTACAGATTCCTGTACACCATGATCACTGCAGTATGCAATGGACCAACTCAAGGATTTGAGGTGCTTAGGAAGATGATTCCTTGAGTTCCCCCCCTAATATAACTGACTCGCACTGTGTATATAACAAGACTTTGTGCACTAGTAAAAGATATGAAAAGAAATCCTAATTCCAACTGACCCTGAAGCCAAACACATTTGCAATCAATGCAAAAACATGCATTGATTTCAGCATGTTTTTTATTAAACCCCAAACTAGCAGAGGCAGCCTGTGGGGAAGGTCCATTGGCATCAAAGGGTGAAGGTGCCTCACATCCCTCCACAACTCCTGGATCTCACTAAGGAGCAGTAATGACAGGGCCTCATCCAGTATCCCCAGTTGGAAGGATGGTGGCTGGCCTGCAGAGTGACCCTAGAGGGAGAGAAAAGTTGCAACAAAAATGTAACTGAATTTTCTAAAAAATCTGTGGGTCTATTAACTAAAAGAAAAAAATAAATCTAACTCTTCAGGGACAATTATGGGCAGGGCAGGAAACTCCTCAGCCACATTCCATTACCTGATAGCCATACAGTAATAAAATGATCAAATAGTGTGGATTTGGATTAAAAGATTTGGTTATGTTCCCATACAGGATTTCATAAAGTCAATGACATTTACTTACCACTGGATTGGACTATCCCGTAATACAGACAATGAACCCTGGGTGTGGGACGATGACACAGCTCTCACCAGTGACCTGTAAGTGAGACTCAGTGGCAGAAACGGTTCTCTTCTGTTTGGGCTTGCTATATATGTTCTACAAGCAGAAGGCTGAAACATGGCTTTTATGCCACAGCTAAGCTTAGGGGGCATATGCAGCTCCACGACCATTGAGAAGCATTGGAGAAATGGTGCCGCAGGTGGGCAGTTTTTATCCAAGGCTCCTCCAGACACACACACAGATTTGGGGAGGCACAATTTGTTTCATTCATTAGGTTCATTCATCGCTCCCCCAGCAGGCCTGCCCCACTTCACTGTATAACATTTAGTATTTTTCCATATTTTATTATTCCTACAGGACAACTGGATGAAAATGAGATCTCTGTTATGCAAGGGAGGGGGATGAGGTGCATTGGTAAAGTTGTTGGGAAGGGAGCCCTGGTCTGGAATGGCAGGGCGTGCTGCAGCTCTGGAGCCAGGGATATTGGCAGAGCTGTGATAGGAAGCTGTCTATGCCCAGCCTAGTTTTTTCCAAAGCTTTTTCCTCTTGATTTTCATGAATGTTAGATTGTTTTAGAAACTGTGCCCATCTCTCCCACCTGCTGCCCTACTAACTGCACAATGAGTACAACTGCTGGGGATTTATACATGTCACTAACAGGCAGTAAACTGTGCATTTCCATCCTAGGTTTACAGTCACCCAACATGGTACTCTACAGCACTGTGTACTTTTCCTCAGTAGAGGAGCCAAGTCTGATTCTTGTGATGAGCGAAACCCCTGTATTTGTGAGAAGAAAGCAGCTCACACAGACCCCACTGCACTGGCAGAGGAAGGATGAAAAACCATACCAATCATTTGCTGGTGCATCTTGATTCCTGAACACAAAGATCACCTTTGGATTAATCCTCATCCCTTGGTCAATATATTACGTTTGTTGTTTACTGCCATGTACAGTCATTTTCAAATACTTCGTTGTGATTACAAAAATGTTGAATATTTGCAAAAAGGACACAGGTATTCAGAATTAGCAATAGCAGCTTCATTTGATAAACCACTTCCCTTTAGACTGGTGAACAGCCAACCAGAGCACCCTCACTACTTTCTCATTAGCCCAAACTGTGGTATATTTAGCCATGAAGCTGTGATGCCATTTTGTATGGAACCTTGAAATTTACAAGAACCCTGTCTTTCTTCAGAGAGATCAGCCATTTTATTCTCAGAGTTACCCCAGCATGTTATGGAAGAGGCACACACACTGTTGTGGTGGGGGCATGCCAGTTTCATTAAAGGGCTTCCCCAGACCATGTTCCTGAAAGAACCCTGCTTGCCTCCCCCAAGGGGCAAGTATCAGTTTCCCTTCCTCAACATCTAAGGATGCAGGAATTAATCCCACGAACAAATACTGCATTCAGCTATAAACCAACACTTGTATCTGGGTAGACACAAACCCTTGATTACTACAAAGGGGGTCATTCAGGAGCCCTCATGGGGAGCACATATACCTCCATCTACAGCAATGGTCCAGCATACTGAATACCCAATGCCTAGATACAGAGAGTTGATCTGTAACTCAATTAAGAGTAGAGTTCAGCATGAAACCTTTTCCTTTCCTGCAAGAATTTTTGAGATAAAAAAAATCCTTTCCCTAATCAGGATGGAAAGTCAAAATTTCCCTTTCAAAATATTTGGAAAAATATGGATCAGGCCAATGGAAATATTTAATTTAGCTTTTGACCTATTTAAATATTTAATTTTATTATGCTACAATTATTAACTTAAATTTCAAACCAAAAAGTCATTTGACAACTATTCCATTGGAAAAATGTTGAAATAGGACATTTCAATAATTTCACAGCTTTTTTTCACAGTTCTTTCAGAATGGAAAATTTGTTGAAACTGACTCTTTCCCATGAACAGTTTCAGGTGTGATGACTTGATATTTTCCAACCAAAAATGTTTTGATGAAAAATTCCCAACCTACTCTAATTAAGAGTCCAAAGTCCCATCCATCCCCAGTCTCTTTGTTCCAAATAAGGTGCTTTCTGCTCCTTGTGCTGGTCATTGGTGCTTGGCTGTGGTACAAGCTCAGGCAATCAATCCCTGCCTCTGCTGCTCTGCCTGGCACCCAGCTCCGTGTGCTAGTGAGAACTCCTGGGTTGGGTCTAAGGTGTGTCTCCAGCCTGCTCCTTGGAGCAATCACCTAGTCCAGGGGTCGGCAACCTATGGCAAGCATGCCGAAGGCGGCACGCAAACTGATTGTCAGTGGCACTCACATTGCCTGCGTCCTGGCCACTGGTCCAGGGGGCTCTCCATTTTAATTTAATTTTAAATAAAGCTTCTGAAACATTTTAAAAACCTTATTTACTTTACATACAACAATAGTATAGGTATATATCATAGACTTATAGAAAGATACCTTCTAAAAACGTTAAGATGTATTACTGGCTTGCAAAACCTTAAATTAGAGTGACTAAATGAAGACTCGGCACACCACTTCTGAAAGGTTGCCGACCCCTGACCTAGTCCCATGTCCAGTGAGAGGTGAGCTGGCAGCAGGGAGTCAGGGCAGAGTTTTATCCTATTCATCTAGCCAACATCTCTCTGTAGTGAGCTCTCCTCCACATATCCCCTCATCAGTCGCAGCTCAAGGGGATGGGACTGACCTTTTCTCACAGCTGCTGCTCTGTGGAGTGGGGGTTCCACCCTGTACTCTCTGCTGGAGATTTCAGTTTTGAGCTTTTTTGTTCGTTCTTTCTATAAGAACATAAGAATATAAGAATGGCCGTACCGGGTCAGACCAAAGGTCCATCGAGCCCAGTATCTGTCTACCGACAGTGGCCAATGCCAGGTGCCCCAGAGGGAGGGAAGCTAGCAGACAATGATCAAGTGATCTCTCTCCTGCCATCCATCTCCATCCTCTGATGAACAGAGGCTAGGGACACCATTCTTTACCCTTCCTGGCTAATATCCATTTATGGACTTAGCCAC
>NC_133769.1:146707238-146754669 GCF_003597395.2 Chelonoidis abingdonii | reverse complement strand
TTGGACCAGCTCCTGCGCTCCACTCAGGATTAAATCTAGAGTTGCCTCTCCCCTTGTGGGTTCCCGTACCAGCTGCTCCATGAAGCAGTCATTTAAAGTATCGAGAAATTTCATCTCTGCATTTCATCCTGAAGTGAATTGTTCTCTAAAATAAAACTAATTTTAGACTAAATTTATGGCTGGTCTTTGTGTTTGGAAAAAATATATAAAAAATATAAAATAAGCAACTACCAATCAGTTGCTTAAACTATCAGTGAACATTATTTTAAGAGGCCAGTTAGTGCACTATCAAGTTAATAAATATGGTACTTATATAACTGTAACCCCATTTGGAGGGGGTACTCCTCAAATACCACACTGAGTGTCTAGGGGACTCCCCTCTGGACTACAGCAGCAATGGTGGCAGAAGTTCAGGATGCTGTTTCCCACATTGCTAACAGTCCAGAGCAGAGAGAGAACTGGGGAGCAACACAACCAGAATCAATCATAAACCAGAACTTGGAGACAAAGGGTTTGGTTTTACTTTTGTTTTTGGCTCTGTTTGGAGTGCAACAGGGAAAGAAGCATCACAGGGAGGACCATTCTACCCTCCACATTCATACCCCAGGGAAGACATTGAGTCCTTCTGGGAGTTCTGGGACATTGAACAGTGTCATCTCAGCAGACACCAGAAATCAGGGAGTCAGAGGAGAGTCACATCCAGGCTACCAAGAGCCAAGCTAACTATACAGCACAGAGAGCCACAGGGACGATCTTACCATCCTTGGTGTGAATACTTTTAAGAAATGTCTATTTATTTTTCTCTTTTATTTTAAGATGGACACTGACTTCAGTTCTGCACCACCCATCAAAATCTGAGCCTAAATTCACTATCTGCCTAGGCAAGTGATGGAAAGGAGCACATGGTGAATCTGTGAATGGTTGGAGGGGTACAGTTTATGTATTATTGTTTTTGTCTTTTATTATCCTATCCCCTTTTCTACTGTCCCTTATCCTGAGTTCCAAATACCTAATAAAGCCCCAGAGAAAAGTATTGCATTGTAGAACTGCTGTCAATATTTTTCAGAATTACTGGTTATTTATGGCAGTCGATGCTGGGACTGTAAACTCAAATCTTTGTATTAGTACAAGCCAAACTTGTACTGTTAAATTGGATTGGTTTATTAGTACTGAGGACTAAATCAATTGGTTTATTAGTTGGATTGGATTGGTTTATTAGTACTGTTAAATTGGATTGGTTTATTAGTACTGAGGACTAAATCAAACCATGCAAATGTTAAGATAAGGAATCTTGGCTTCTAGAATATTTAACCCGGTAAATAAAATATGGATTATCACAGTTGTCTTGCAAAAGGGTAAACCAGTCCATACTGGTTTTAGTGGGACATTATCACTTAGAATCATAGAATATCAGGGTTGGAGGGGAACTCAGGAGGTCATCTAGTCCAACCCCCTGCTCAAAGCAGGACCAATTCCCAGCTAAATCATCCCAGCCAGGGCTTTGTCAAGCCTGACCTTAAAAACCTCTAAGGAAGGAGATTCCACCACCTCCCTAGGTAACTCATTCCAGTGCTTCACCACCCTCCTAGTGAAAAGATTTTTCCTAATATGCAACCTAAACCTCCCCCACTGCAACTTGAGACCATTACTCCTTGTTCTGACATCAGGTGCAACTGAGAACAGCCTAGCTCCATCCTCTTTGGAAGCCCCTTTCAAGTAGTTGAAAGCAGCTATCAAATCCCTCCCCCCCATTCTTCTCTTCTGCAGACTAAACAATCCCAGTTCCCTCAGCCTCTCCTTATAAGTCATGTGCTCCAGCCCCCTAATCTTTTTTGTTGCCTTCTGCTGGACTCTTTCCAATTTTTCCACATCCTTCTTGTAGTGTGGGGCCAAACCTGGACACAGTACTCCAGATGAGGCCTCACCAATGTTGAACAGAAGGGAATGATTACTTCCCTCGATCTGCTGGCAATGTCCCTACTTATACACCCAAAATGCCATGTAGCGAGGCAGTGGGATATCCCACAGCCTCACTGAGGGACGGACCTTCCTTGACACCATGGACAGAGTCACTGGGTCCTGCGCCCACCCCTAAGAGGTCATGGAGCAGACTCGGAAGTATAAAAGCTCACCTGCAGAGCTCAGTTAAGAACCTGCTGCCTCAGAGACCAGACGTCTGTGGCCGAGCTCCCTCAGGGGAGAAAGCAGAAGGCCACGGCAGGCCTGACCTCGCACCCGGCCGGCAGAGCCTACTCCTTGCTCGCTACCCCAAGGAGGACTGGCCGAACCTACCTCGCTCCAGTTACTCCGAGGACTGGCCAAGCCTGCCTCTTGCCAGCTGCCCCGAAGAGGAGCTGAGCCTGCTTCTTGCCAGCTACTCCGAAGAGGAGCCGAGCCTACCATCCGCTACTTACCCAGAGGAACCGATGGTGTTCAAGACAACTGAGGATGCTAGCAAAACCCAGGTACCCTACGAGGGGGAGTGTGGAAGTAGCCCAGGGCAGCTGACTCCAATCTGGCTGCAGCATTGCCTGAACCTATGTCAGTGTGTTGCGGCCAGGATCCCCACTGACAGAAGTGAATTTCTGCCGCTGCTAGGGCCCCGGGCTGGGATGCAATGGAGTGGGAGGGCCTGCATCCCCCCTTCCACCAACTCCTTGGGTGGCGGACTCCCCCTTTTCCCTGGCCTGGAGAGGCTAGGACCTCCTGATATTGGAGCTATTGACTCAGTCCCTGCTGAAAGGCCTGAGTCTCTGACTATTTGCTTGCTGCCCTGCCCTGCCCTAGGGCCTAGGCTTTTATTGAACTGCTGACTCAGCCCTTGCCTGAGGGCCTGAACCTCTGACTATTTGCTTGCTGCCCCGCCCTGATTTAGGGCCTGGGCTGCTATTGAACTGCTGACTCAGCCCCTGCCTAAGGGTCTGAGTCTCTGACTATTTACTTGCTGCCCTGCCCTGACCTAGGGCCTGGGCTGCTATTGAACTGCTGATTCAACCCCCTTGCCTGAGGGCCTGAGTCTCTGACTGTTTGGTTGCAGCCCCGCCCTGAGCCAGGGCCTGGGCTGCTCCAGAACTCTTGGCTCAGCCCCAGCTTAAAGGGCCTGAACCCCTAACCGTGTGCTTACTGTCCTCCACTACCGCAGAAACCAGACTGACGGAGAGCTAGAACAAGGCAGTGGGATACCCCACAACCCCGCTGAGGGACTGACCTCGGCCGGGGCACGTTTACATGCCGTTAGCCTTCTTGGCAACAAGGGCACACTATTGACTCATTTCCAGGTTCTCGTCGACTGTAACCCCTAGGTCCTTTTCTGCAGAACTGCTTCCTAGCCATTCAGTCCCTAGTCTGTAACAGTGAATGAGATTCTTCCATCCTAAGTGCAGGACTCTGCGCTTGTTCTTGTGGAACCTCATCAGGTTTCTTTTGTCCCAGTCCTCTAATATGAATGATTGATATAAGCTTTTTCATAGAAACATAAACATTAGGGGGACATTTCTAGAATTGTAAGGGGGGTATTCCAGAATTGTAAGGGGGTATAAGGATAGAGGAATCAGGGTGGGAGTGGAGTGGGGACAGGATCACTCGCTGACTCTCTGGTCCAATGACCCATTAGTCAGTCAGAGTGAAACAAATTTGACAGGAGAGATTGAGGCTGAGCTGCTGCTCCTTGGTGGGAGGCAATTTTCTGCAGGGTGGTGTGAAGTGGTTTTCCTGTTGCACTGTGAAAATTCTGCACTGCAGAAACTGTGAGAAATGACTGATTATTGGAGATGGAAACAGAAAGTCCATTCAGTTGGGGGAAAATTACTGAAAGATACTAAAACACAAGGGTGTAATAATCTCTTCCCAACTATGATTCTCCAGTACCAAAGATTTTAAGCATACATAAAAAATCATGCATGGTGGAAGAAGATAAGAGAGGAGTAAGAAAAGCCTGATAATCATATCTGAGTCATCTTAACTCTTAGAATCAATTATTGCTTTGTTCTGAGTGCTTTATGTAAAGGCAGGTCATCTCAAAATAGCAGCACAAGTCTGGCACTTCCTGTATGGTTTTAACCAGAATATTAAAACAAAATTAATATTTCACGTATAGGCTACTGCTGTGCTTCTTGTTACAGGACTGTCAGACTTTAGTCCTCCCACAACAAGGTCTCTTTAAGTCAGACCCAGTTGTGGGCGGATTAAAGGAGGTGATGTCTGAATTCTACTCTCCTTTCTGAAACCTACTCATACCAGAATAAAGTACAATTTTGTCTCTGCTTTGCCTGATCGTGAAAGTAACATCATGAAGTCATGACTGATCCTTAACTGTCCATATTTATTTACCATCCTAGAGCCTTAAAATCTTTCTTGCGCAATGGAGGAATTCCACTGAGCATCAAAGAAGTTGAGCAGATAGTATTTGAGAAGATGACATTTAAAAATGCTTTTTTAAAAAACAGAAAAAAAACACGGTCCCCTCTAGAAGAGTGTAATGCATAGTAGCTTGCTTCCACTGAAGTCAACTGGACTACAGCTAGTGACTTTAACGGGAGAAGGAGCAGGCTTTATATTAACAAAATAGCCCTGGATATGTCAAATGAGTTCATAAATATGTGTTGTGCATCACAGTTCAATTTGTTTTGAAGTATGTAAAGTGAAATTTTACATTTCAAGATTGTCAGAAGCAGAATGCATGAGTCATAAGGGTAATTGAGTAGGTGCACTATCTAAACTGGTTAACTAGTGATTTCAACAACTTGGCTTTTTTAACTGTAGTTTTCTGATTACAGAGCATACACAAAGGGTTATATTAGTCACTTGAACAACTTTCAGTGTAAGTTAACATTTTGAGGTAGGACTATAAAGAGGATTCAGAAATCGGAGGGAAAAAAAGTGATAAGTTGCATGTGCTCAATTCACAGATGTTGGTTGATTCCAGTACAATGACAGGCTCCTGCAGACCATTGTACTGTGAGACTAAACTGTGTAATACAAAAGTCCTGCTGTGCCCTACGTACTGCAGCAGCAGTCTCATAGCTCTACTGGGTGTTAATCAGAACCCTCTACTTTGTCAGTGCATTGAATGGAATTCTCTTTTTCTATGCCATAACTCACTAGAATGAAACAAGGAGGTGGTGACCTACACAGGACTGAAATACCATAAGGCTTATGAGCAGCAGAGGAGACAAAGGACTATGAACCCCCACCCTTCAGTGCTGAAGCAGGACCAAGTAAATCTAGACCATAACTGACAGGTGTTTGTCCAAACTTTTCTTAAAAACCTCCATTGGTGGGGATTCCATTACCTCCCTTGGAAGCCTATTCCAATTTTTCGTAATAACTAATGCAACTATCTCTTGCTTCAAAGCTCTCTTGATTACTTGTCCTACCTTCAGTGGACATGGAGAACAGATGATCACCATCCTCTTTATAACAGCCCTTAACATATTTGAAGACTGTTATCAAGTCCCCACTCAGTCTTCTCTTCTCTAGACTGAACATGCCCAGTCTTTTCAACCTTTTCTCATAGGTCAGGTTTTCTAAATTTGTCATTGTTGTTGTTCTCCCCTGGACTCTTTCCAGTACGTCTACATCTTTCCTAAACGTGGCACCCATAAATGGACTCGGGACTCCAGCTGAGGCCTCATCAGTGCTGAATAGAAAAAGGGTAATTACCTCCTCTGTCTTACATACAACACTCCTGTTAATATATCCATAAATGATATTAGACTTTTTTGCAACTGCATCACATTGTTGACTCATATTCAATTTATTATCCACGATAACCCCCAGATCATTTTCAGCCATCCTACACTTATCAATTATTTCCCATTCTGTAGCTGTGCATTTGATATTTTCTTCCTAAGTGTAGTAATTTGCACTTGTTTTTATTGAATTTCTTCTTGTTGATTTCAGACCTATTCTCCAATTTGTCAAGGTAATGTTGAATTGTAATCCTGTCCTTCAAAGTGCTATCAACCCCTCCCATCTTGGTGTCATTCATAAGCATACTCTTCACTCCATTATCCACATCACTAATGAAAATATTGAATAGTACTGGACCCAGGAGATTAAAGCATTGAAAACTACTTTTTGAGTAGGTCTTGCAACCAGTTTTGCATGCGTATTGTATTAATTTAATCTAAACCATATTACCTTAGTTTGCTTATGATTAACATAGGACTGTGTCAAAAGCTTTACTAAAATCAAGATATATCACGTCTACAGCTTCCCTCCTATCCACTAGGGCAGTAGCCCCATAAAAGAAAGAATTTATTTTGGTTTGGTATAATTTTTTGTCTTGACAAATGTTGTCTGTTATTTATCATCCTATTATGCTCTAGGTGCTTACAAATTGGTTGTTTAATAATTTGTTCCAGTATCTTTCCAGGTATCCAACTTAGGCTGCCTGTTCTATAATTCCACAGGTCCTCTTTGCTCCGCTTTTTAAAGATAGGTACTATGTTTGCCCTTCTCCAGTCCTATAAACTCCTCCAGGAGTTCTCAAAGATAATTCTTTATGGTTCCAAGACTGCTTTAATGAGTTTCTTAAGTACTCAAGGGTGAATTTCATCAGGCGTCACTGACTTGAATGTATCTAACTTATCTTACTAATATTTATCCTGCTCTTTCCCTGTTTTGGCTTTTGTTTCTTTCCTTTTGTTGTTAATTGCATTTAAGTATCTGGTCAAAAATTACCTGTTTAGTGAAGACTAAGGCAAAATAGGCATTAAACACCTCAGTGTTCTTCATATCATCTGTTATTAGCTCTCCTTTATGTTAAGGACCTAGACTTTCCTTCATCTTTCTCTTGCATCTAATGTATTTATTATAGAACCACTTCTTAGTGCCTTTTATGTCCTTTACTAGGTGTAACTCATTTTGTGTCATAGCCTTTCTGATTTTATCCCTACATGCTTGTGCTATTCTTTTGTACTCATCCTTAGCAATTTGTCCATGTTTCTAATTTTTGTAGGATTCCTTTTTGATTTTCAGGTCATTAAAGAGCTCCTGATAAAGCCGTATTAGCCTCTTCCTATTCTTTCTATCTTTCCTTGACATTGGGATAGTTTGCTATTTCACCTTTAATATTGTCTCTTTGAGATACTGCCAGCTCTTCTGAACTCCCTTTGCCCTCCAACTTTCTTCCCATGGTATCTTACCCACCAGTTCTCTGAGTTAGTTAAAATCTACATTTTTAAGTCCATTGTCCTTATTTTGCTGCCTTCACTCCTTCCTTTTCTTAGAGTCCTGAAATGTATTATTTCATGGTCATGGTCACCTAAGTTACCTGTCACTTTCAGATTCACAACCAATTCCTTCCTGGTACTCAGAATTAAATATAAAATATCTGTCTCCCTGCATACTTGCAGTTAATGCTGTTGGTCTGCCACCAGTTTCCTGTAAGATGGGGTGATCAGGTTGGCAGCACTGGCTACACAGTGAAGCCCTGCACAGTAGAAACAGCTATAAACTATCATGCTGGAAGCCTTGGCTGACTGGTTGGTTGGATGGGTAGTTTTTTTTCTCTTTCTTTTGTTTCTTGCTTGTATTTGAAGATGCAGAAGTTGAAGAATGCAGAAAACACTGCAGAAGGGTCCTCCTAACCGATTTTTTGCACTTGCAATTTTCTAAAGTTTGTTGTTACATGTACACGAACACACACACATTAAAACATTGGATTGATTTTGTAAACAAATATGAGTTAATATGGAAGTATTAAACTGTAGAATTTTATTCCTCTTCTTTTCATTTTTAACTAGCTCTGAGTGCTCTGGTTAGTGTGCAGAGCTTCTCACTTCCAATGTGGCTTAAGCCAATGCTTTTGAAAGACATTCTCATTTCTTCTGTTCGCTGCTACCACCCTACAAAAGAGGTCAGACAGACACTCTCTCTCCCTTGGGGATTTATATACAAGGAAAGAGTAACAGAGCAGAAACAGAATTGCTTTCAACATGAGAGAGAGAGAGACAACATTTGTTCACTTTGACATTTTTCAATTTTCTCACCAAATATTAGCTCAAGGGGCATGGTCCCCACTTTGTAACTATGTTGCATCATGATGATTCAAACATCCAGGCTCTTTTTAGAACTTCAAGCTGTTTCCCTTGTTAAGATTCAGGAAATGCATGTTGGTCTGAGGCACGTTGTCTGTGGAGTGGATCCACATCCTTCCTGGACAGTGAAAGCTAGTGGGAGGTTTCCCTTCTAATACTGAGGAAAATGCTCAGTGCCTCAATCTGAGAGGGAAGGACCCCACCATCATTATGTGCATGCAGGTTTGTCTTAAAATAACCTTCTCATCATGTGAACAACTTGAGTAAGTACCAGTTTGTCTTAAACCTTCCTTTTGTTGGGGTAGGCAATACAACTTTCATCTCCATTCAGCTTGCTTCTGGGATCCCACTGATCTTTCATTTGCACTCCTGGTCTCACACATTCGAGCCTCAATAACTCTGGCAGCCAAAGAGAATTTTTGGAGGAAATAGGTACTTGTTGTACCTGCCAGTGCTGCGAGCCCCTATTTTGAAACCTCCATGAACATCAACCCTATTTGGTCTTGGTGTTGTCACCCTGCCCCCATAACTTGATGCTATGTGACGTACAGAGGGACATTTTTACTCTACCATTCCAATTAGCAAAAGTCAGGGCTGTGAAAGGAGGAGGAGATCTGACTATGGTCAGTAAAAGAAAGTATAAAGTGAGCGACTTATTAAGACAATACCTTTGCTCTTGGTTTCCTTGGGTCTTTATTTCCTTTGCTTCTTGGAAAGGGTGTGACATTCCAAATTTGTGTTGCTCAGCTCCTGATGGCTCATTTCTGGTGGTTTATAATGGTGGAAATTTTAGGCTTTAAATGGATTTTAGAGTTGTGGCTAGCTGCAGTCTGGATTGGATCTGAACTCCCTGAAATTCAGTGGAGTTTGCTGCCAAGTTTTTGGATTGGACCCATTTCTAAAGACAAAGTATACTTCATTAGAGGAAAATGACACACAAAGCCTCAAGGAGGGAATTGTGTGCTGCATGAGCTGCTTGAAATAACAAATCCTTTAATATGCCTTTCCTTGTGCTTGAGCTAAACTTCATCCTTTTACAATTAAAAGTTACACATCTATATAGTCTTTCACTGTAAGAATTGTCATTTATTCCTAAATTATACAGCACAAGTAACTTTTATCTACACCAATGAACAACTGCTTTAAAAATAAAAATCCGATAAGCATTTGATTATGCAACCATTAACTGTACCCGTAGGTCTTTGGAAAGAACCTGAAGTCCTAGGTGTATAAAATGACAAATCTGTCCTAGTCCTGTAGGTGAATATCCAGGGAAGAACAAGTCTGATAGCACCACCAGACTGCCCTGATAGAAGGAAGAAAGCTAATACAGGAAGAACTATTTGCTGTGTGATATTTCAGCTGAAACCGCACAGGAAGTTTGTACCCCAACCCAAAGAGCTGAGAGCAAAGGGGCTTTTATCTGTAAGAGTTAAAATGGCGTTAATCCCAAAACCTGGCTGGAACATACTGTATTTACTGAGTACCAGAGTCTGTAAAATACACAGTCAATGGCACTACACAAGCTCCAAGAATATCCTTTTTAAGTTTTATGGTCCTATTGCCTTTCTGTTTGCCACCCAGAATGGGCTTTGTCATCTGTTCACTGCTATGAATTTATTTTCTAATCAAAGCGGTTGGAGGGGAGGTATAGTGGGTTCACTTAAAAAGTTCATTCATGTTTTAGAGATATCATTGGTTCTATCTTAAATGGAGAATACAGCTAGAAACAGCAATAACTCTAGACCTGCACAGGGAGCTTTTTGAGTATGCCTATCACAGTTGATAATCTCTCTTCATTCCTGAAAATTTTCCATTTGATTGATAATCTTGGTCCAAAAATGGAACCAGTTTAATGAAAAATTACAGAACTATTTTGATTTAGCAGGTTTTGAAATGGACCCATTTGGGATTTTTTCAATTTTTTTTTTAAATCTTTATCTCCATATTTTTATTCATCAGAATTTTTTTTCCTTCTTTCCTTTTCATCTTTCCTCCACCTTTCATTCTCTTCCCTTTTTTCCAGTCATTTTTAAAAATGGATTTTCCAAGAAAGAAAGAGATTATAAATCATACTGGGCAGTGTAATGGGCACATGCCTCCTGTGGCTCATCTTAAGAATTAGCTCACTACTGTCTGCATCTCATCCAGCAGTGACTCCGCCTGTTATCTCAGTCACTCCCTCAGTGGCCTCTCTCTTGCCAGTCAGGAGCTACAGTGCCTCTCTTTTGTGCCTTAGCCCTCTGGCCAAATCACAATTGTTCTCAGATTCTGGGGTCTCACCAGAGTCTCCCTCCACATATTCTCAGGCAGTCTCTATATCTACTGTGCTGACTGACCCCCCCCCCACCAGTGCCTTGTAGGGAGACCTGTTCCTTCCCTGCACTGCATCCTACACTCCTATTACAGGCTCCTAATCTCCTCCTTTTATCAGGGAGTGTGACTTCAGGCTTCCTCAATGCAACCCTCTTCTCTGTTGCTAGCCCCCTGTCTTTACAGAAGCCCTACCTATTTCTGCTCAGGTAAGCTTCACCCCCAATTAAGCCTCATTGCATCTTGGCTCCCTCCAGGTGCAGCCTATAGCTAAATGACCTCTCTTCCTTCTATTAACCCTTCTAAGGCTAGTGTGAGATGAACCCCCCATCACAGGTAGGGTCTGTCTTTTTGTTCTGTGTTTGTACAGTGGCTAGCACAATGGGATCCTGGTACATTACTAGAGTTTGTAAACACTATGACAATACAAATAATACATAAGAATAAGAAAAAAAACAAATGTTTTTGGTCAAAAAATGTGTTCTCCTTTTCATTGGACTTGAAACGTTCAGTTCTGTGCATCTCCCCAGAAAGATATTGACAAACTAGAGGGAGTTCAGAGGTCAGCAACAAAACTGATCAGCTGCATTGGAAGAACTGACTTAACAGGAACATTTTAAATGAGCTAAATGTATACAGCCCAGTTTTCCTCGCATTTACTGGGGCAACTCCATGGTAACTGAGTTTAGCTAGACAATGATTGCACATACTCTACTAAGGTTTGATATACATAGACACCAATGAGGGGGATGAATTATTTAGGGTGGTTCACAGGCATATAACTAAGAGTAATTAGTTAAATTAAGAAAGGGAAAATTAAGACTAAATGGGCGAGATACAGGGTTCCACATGAGCTGCTTTGTTATGCTCCATGGGGATCGCTAAATCCCAGCAGTCACTGACTGCCATAATGGGTCCTTGCAACCAGTGTTCAGATCTGATTTCAAGTTGCTTCAACTTGCACTAGGGCTCTAGACCCGTGCAGATCTGTTCCATTATTCAAGGGATAAATAGTGTCCTAAAACCTTATTGGTTTCCAACCCATCCCCCACTTCAGTTTCATGTCAAGTGCAGCTCAGCAAGACCAAAGGATCTATTACAAAATCAAGGGACACTTCCCGACACTCAGAATATGTCTACATAGCAGCTAGACATCTGTGGCTGTGTGTGCCAGCTGACTCAGGCTGGTAAGGTTCAGGGTGCAGGGCTATTGTATTGCTGTGTAGACTTGCAGGCTTGGGATGGAGCCTGAGGTCTAAGATCCTGTGAGGTGGAAGGGACCCAGAGCTTGGGCTCCAGCGTGAGCCTGGAAGTCTATCCAGTCATATAACAGCCCACAGCCCAAGCCCTGCAAGCCCAAGTCATCTGGCACTGGCAAGCCGCAAGTTTTTCTTAGCTGCATAGACACATCCTAAGATGCAGTATGCTGCAGAATTATTGCCCAAGGGAAATGGAAGAGGTTCCATGGCTTTGGACATTTAAAATGAAATTGGAAGCACACTAGAAAATGTAGTTTCATGAGTAATCCCACACTGGTAGGGTTATGGGCAGAATAAACTAACAGGCTTTATTCCATCTGTAATGTCTGTGACTCTGTAGCCACCAGAATCAGAACTAACAGTCCTAATGCAGCCAGTAATAGAAATCCTGCGACGATGCTGTGTAAGTCATGAGCACTTTCCATTCAGTCCATAGCAATGATAATAATGTTTTACAATTAGATAGCTGCTTTCATCCCAAAGGATTTCAGAGTGCTTTATAACACATGTATGAGATCCTATATACTCCTCAGTGAGCTCGACTTAATTTCTTCAACAAGACCCCTGGATTCTCCACCACTCTGGTGAGGCAGACTAGAAATTCTGAGAAGAGTCCTGTGGCACCTTATAGACTAACAGACATATTAGAGCATGAGCTTTCATGGGTGAATACCCACTTCATCATGCACCCTCTTTGCTGCTTTTACAGATCCAAACTAACAAGACTACCTCTCTGATCCTAGAAATTCTGGGGCAGCTTCAGTACAAATTCTGACCAGGCATGACCTTATCAAGTAAACGAAATAATCAGGTGATTGACATGGATTATACAAGACTGGACAGTGTGCACCAGCAGTGAGGCTCCCCGACTAACAGTTGAAATCAGTGAGAGCTGTGTTAAGTCGTGGGACCTGAGGACATCCTGAAGGATCTGTGAGCAGGGCGGGTGGTGAAGAGGAGCAGCAAGCTGCTAGCAGAGAGGAGCAGTGAGTACCTGGGCAACAGAGTGAGTAAGGTGCCTTCTTACTACCCCTCTCCACCCAGGGTGGGAGGTGAACTCTGAAGATGCATCTCTGAACTCTGGGCCTCCAATGACCCAGGACAACAACTGTGAGTTGGGTGTGAAGAAGGGATAGTCATGTTAAAGGGACTTTTTCTTGCTGGACTTAAGAACCTGAGGGGAAAGGACTCTGCCCAACTTACTTGGAGGGATGGGTCTTTTACTCATGGTTTATGTTTATGAACCCTCTTTGCGGTATTTTCCCAAATTAATGCCAGGTTACTTCCCTCCTTTTATTAAAAGACTTTTTTTTTGCTACACTCAGACTCTGTGCTTGCAAGAGGGGAAATATTGCCTCTTAGAGCCACCTGGGCAGTGGTGGTATGTAATTGTCCCAGGTCACTGGGTGGGGGCTTGAGCTGGTTTTGTATTGTGTTGTTGAAAAGGAACCTGTAGATACTGAACCTGACCCTTGTTTCTGCCAACTCTGACTGGCAGAAGGGCTACATGTGTAATGAGGAATTATAACCTGCTTTTTTCATTCATCAGGGACAATGCTTGTTTCAACTCTTTCTTTGACTTTAAGCTTAGGATTTAAAATGCATGTTTACTGTTTTATTTTCATAAGGTAACTATCTCTGATCATTATGCCTACCATTTATAATCACTTAAAATCTATCTTTTTGTAGTTAATAAACTTGCTTTATACTTTACTTAAAACAATATGTTTTGGTTGAAGTACTTCAGAAATCTTAGTTCAGTTTACAAAGGCCAGTGTGTGTCCATTCCACACTGGAGGAGTAGTGAACCACTTAATGAAGTTGCACTGCCCAAGGGAGCCTTGAGCAGTGTAAGACAATTGGGTATAGGGCTTGAGCTGGGTGGAATTGGCTGGAGCATCTCTATTGATGGTTCATGAGCGGCTGGGAGATCATTCATGTAACTCAGTTGGGTGTGTCCTTCTCTGTGTATGTCTGTGTAAGTGTAGTGCAAGGGGCACTGGAACAATTTGTATAGTGGGGATGCTGACAGCCATTTAACCAAACTGTATATAATGGAAACCACTACAAGGCAGGGGGTGCAGCAGCCCCCCCACCACCTTGAGTTCCATCACCTATGGTTTAGTGCCTATCAGAGGTTGTAGCTTGATTTTGGCATCACAGTGTGAAAGGCAGTCCAAGTTGGTGCTTTTGAAAGGCTCAGTGGTCCCACGGCCCAGGTTGCAACCCTGGGACTCCACCGCAGGTAGTTAATCAGGTTACTCAGAAGAGGTGAAGGTTGTTTAAAGCAATGGACAAATCTCCACACACTCACTTAAGTGAGGGACTTCACTGAGGGATTTTCTTCATTATTAGAGTTAGGATCACTCACTGGCTCCAGGTGGGATATCAATGCATGCCATATGTACTTCTGTGTTGTCTGACAGCAACATGTACAGCTAGGGTCCTGCTTGTGAAACAGTGTTAAATTCAACCAAGAGAGGCTGGCTGTTTACCCCACTAAACAGCAACACTATTATAAAGGTCTGTGATGGGATGTTAGATGGGATGGAATCTGGGTTACTACAGAGAATTCTTTCCTGGGTGCTGGCTGGTGAGTCTTGCCCACATGCTCAGGGTTTAGCTGATTGCCATATATGGGGTTGGGAAGGAATTTTCCTCCAGGGCAGATTGGCAGAGGCCCTGGAGGTTTTTCGCCTTCCCCTGAAGCATGGGGCACAGGTCACTTGCTGGAGGATTCTCTGCACCTTGAGGTCTTTAAACTACGATTTGAGGACTTCAATAACTCAGACATAGTTTAGGGGTTTGTCACAGGAGTGGGTGGGTGAGATTCTGTGGCCTGCATTGTGCAGGAGGTCAAACTAGATGATCATAATGGTCCCTTGTGAGCTTAAAGCCTATGAATCTATAAAGTTGAGGACCATGCTTTCCAAATTGATGAGAAGGTTGAACAGAGAAAGATGTCATAGACAGAAAATGCTGGCTCCATGTTAGGTTGCAAAAAGTTTGGTTACATGTGGCTACTCTTTCCTGTTAAATGAGGCTCTCTGGCTAGCCTCATATTAAATGGTCAATAACAGGAAACACAGGAAATATGAATATCTATTCAAGGCACTGGCTTGTACCACACAGGAAGCATCAGACTCACATTGCTAGTGAGAAACCGTGCACTTGACAAGAGAACTCAGAGCATGGAAACTTTGAGAGTTAAAGACAAATTATCTAAGAAAAGTAAAATTCTTGCAGATTAATTTATCTTTTCAAAGTATGTGTGTGTTTGTGTGTGTGTGTTTGTGTGTGTGTGTTTGTAGACAATAGAAATCTGCAAGAGTAAAAAAATCAAAATCCCTCAGTTTCTAGGGCCTTTCTGTGGTGTTTTTGCTACTACTTTAGGTTCTGAGCTTTCAAAGAGAAACACACAACAAACAAAACACATGGGTGCCCACTAGAGTAGTTTATATCTTCCATGGTGCAAAGCTTTCATAGCATAAATGACGCCGCTAATATGTTTACTTCACCTTGTGGTCAAATATCAACAACTGAGAAGCAGCTCAGTTATGTACATACAAAATCTCTCAAATTTCAGGCAGCTCTAGCTTGCACCAAGCTGTTTGCAGGCTAGAGAGCTGAATTGTTTTGTTACTGAATGAGCAGGTTTAAGTGCATCCTCTCTAGCCATGCTGATTCATGTTAAAAACAATTGCAGGTTTGCCCTGCATCTGCAATAGTTCTGTTATAAACCCTTCCAATTACAATGGTTTCTTGGTGCCTTGCTCAACACAGCTGCCCAAAACACTGTATTTTTGGAGGTTTTTGAAATGCCATCATTGATGAAATGGTTGAACCATTACCGCTCACACTGATACTAAAATAGTTCAGATGTAAATGGATTAAGAGAACCACACAGCATTTAAACCTGAAAGCAAGTCTACTCCAAATGGAATTTCTCATACATTTGGAGTGTTTTGGTGAGTGGACAAAAGATAATAAATATACTAGGCGACCACAGGGTTCATTTCTCCACAGTAGACAAGCATGAGGGGCCTGGGTCATAAACAGTGGGACCATGTTGTGGAGCAAGGACAGCTTTGTCCCAAGCACAAGGTGCTGGAAGTACAGTATTGGACAAATTCCTCACAGTGGATTCTGACAGCTCAGCCTTAGGCCTCAGGGCCTTCCCAGATGCTTGTGTCAGAGACACTTTGTCTTCAACCCTGGAAAGATGGACTCATGGAATTCTTGCTGGTGGGCAGGTTTTCCTTATGCTTTTGCTTCCTTTGTCTTACCACATATTGCAATAGAGATCATCCACAGATGAGGTTAAGAATCTTTGCATCACTTTAGACCATACCATGGACATCCTTGTATTAAATATGGTACAAAAGTGGGTTTTCGTCTCCCCAACACAGTTTTGCAGTTTGTACATGTGCACCCTTAATTATGCTATTATGACAACAACTCTATTCATAGAAGGACTGCTCCCTAGTTCTGAACTTGTTCTCAATGCACCTGTAGTTCTGCTTACTGATTTGAGAAGTTGGGATCATATTTCATCTTTCATTACATTTTTTACATCTGCTCCTTATTGTGTAGGAGGCTATTATTAAACTGGGCCTATTGAAGTTGAAGCTCTGGTTATTTTTGAGTGCTTCTCCTACCTTTGAGGATCAGGGTCTGAGTGTCTAATCAATGAGAGACAAGTTGGGTGAGGTAATATATTTTAATGGATCAACCTCTGTTGGTGAGAGAGGGAAGCTTATGAGCCACACAGAGCTCTTCTTCAGTTCTGGGAGTGTCACAGGAGACATTAAATAGGTTGCACTGCCCAATCTGTCAGTAAATCCTTGACCTTTCTTATCCAAATTAGGATAGGAAGATTATCCACCTGGTTACTTTTGAGCAGGTTGTTACTGTAGCCTAGTGAGAAGGAATCCTGAGCTATCTGATTGGCTCAGTATCTAATAAGAGAAGTGCAAACAGTGCACTGGGCCTAGGATGCTACTGCAGATGACAGTACTGTACAGGCTGGTAATGAGGACAGATGGGGGACTTTGGAGAAACATATTGGCAGAGAGTGTGAAATGAGCCACACTTCTAGGGAGTACAGCTACACACCTTTGTGCAGCAGGTATTACATTGATACACAGCTAAGGGTCTGTCTACACTACGGGATTATTCCAATTTTACATAAACTGGTTTTGTAAAACAGATTGTATAAAGTCGCATGCATGCGGCCACACTAAGCACATTAATTCGGTGGTGTGCATCCATGTACTGAGGCTAGCGTCGATTTCTGGAGCTTTGCATTGTGGGTAGCTATCCCGTAGCTATCTCATAGTTCTCACAGTCTCCCCTGCCCATTGGAATTCTGGGTTGAGCTCCCAATGCATGATGGTGCCAAAAACATGTCGCTGGTGATTCTCGGTAAATTGTCAATACTCATTCTTCCTCCGTGAAAGCAATGGCAGACCATCAATTTGCAACCCTTTTTCCCTGGATCTGCCCTGGGCAGACGCCATAGTATGGAACCATAGAGCCATTTTGCCTTTTGTCACTGTCACCGTATTGTACTGGATGCCACTGACAGAGGCAGTAACTGCCGCGTACACAGCAGCATTATTGCCTTTGCAAGATAGCAGAGACGGTTATTAGTCATTCTGTACCGTCGCTGTGTCATGGGTCCTGGCTGACCTGCGCTGAAGTTGCGCGGGAGTGCAAAGACAAGAATGGGAATGACTCCCCGGTCCATTCCTTCCTTATGTTGTATCTAAAATAGAGTCAGTCCTGCCTAGAATATGGGGCAATTTGTACTAGAGAACCAGTGTACCAGAGAGCACAGCGGCTCTGTGTCAGATCCCGCGAAATGATGAGCTCTGCATGCCATTCCTGGGGTGCCCCCTGCAACAACCCCACCCATTGCTTCCCTCCTCCCCCATCCTCCTGGCTACTGTTGCAGTGTCCCTATTGTGTGATGAAGTAATAAAGAATGCAGGAATAAAGAACACTGACTTTTTAGTGAGATAAAATGAGAGGAGGCAACCTCCAGCTGCTATGATAGTCCAGGCAGGACTTAAACTGGGGGAGGAGAAGGAGCCAGCACCCCACTGCTATGATAGCCAGGCAGTACAGAATTTCTTTAGACATGAAAGGCAGGGACCGAGGAGCTCACCCCCAGTTGCATATATGAAGACGTTTACCAGCCATTCGTACCATCTGCCGGGAACGACTAGGACGTTATTCCTATTTTTACCTAGGCGCCCCCAGCCTGCCTTCATCTCAGCAGGAGCACTCACGGAAAGAAATGAGGACGGCTACCATTCCTTTTGCACTGTACCGTTCTGCACCAGGGAAGGAGGGGAGAGATGCTGCTGTTTAGTGAAGCAGCACCGCGTCTACCAGCAGCATGTAGTAGAATATGGTGACATTGAAAAAAGTCAAGAAACAATTTTTTTCCCTTTTCTTTTCCTGGGGGAAAGAGGGGGTAAATTGACAAGATATACCCCCCTTAACGACCCGGACAATGTGTTTGACCCTACAGGCCTTGGAGCTCAGCCAAGAAGCAAATGCTTTCGGAGACTACAGGACTGTGGGATAGCTGGAGTCCTTGTACCCCCCCTCCCCATAAGCGTCCATTTTGATTCTTGGCTTTCTGTTACCTTGTCACACAGCACTGTGCTGTGGACTCTGTATCATAGCCTGCGATTTTTTTCAAATGCTTTGTCATTTCGTCTCTGTACCGGAGTCTCTGATAGAAGCAGATTTGTCTCCCCTTACGTGATCGAATCCAGTATCTACCATACGTCCATGCTGGAGCGCTTTTTGGATGTGGACTGCATCACCACCAGTCTGATCAGAGCTCCACGCTGGGCAAACAGGAAATGAAATTCAAAAGTTCACGGGGCTTTTCCTGTCTACCTGGCCAGTGCATCTGAGTTCAGATTGCTTTCCAGAGCGGTCACAGTGGTGCACTGTGGGATACTGCCCGGAGGCCGATACCGTCGATTTGAGGCCACACTAACCCTAATCTGACATGGCAATACCAATTTCAGCACTACTCCTCTCGTCGGGGAGGAGTACAGAAACCAGTTTAAAGAGCCCTTTATATCGAGATAAAGGGCCTCATTGTGTGTACAGGTGCAGGGTTAAATTGGTTTAACGCTGCTAAACTCGGTTTAAACACGTAGTGTAGACTAGACCTGAGACCCAGATGGCGTTGGAATCAATTAATATACTAATATGCCCACATTGAGGGAAATAATCTGATATAATTCATATTTCAGGCTAAACAGATTCAGCAGTCTTTCTTTTTTAAGTCTCCTTCAATCATGGTTAACCATACTTGTGTATTTTCCCCTATCACATTTTTAAAAAGAGAAGTCTAAGAGAAGATGTGATACAGGGTTATAAAACAGTGAATGAGACAGGGGAGGCCATTCAGGAGATCCAGACCCTTTCCTTTGAAACAAAAAAAATAGTGGTTCAGAGTAAAATTAAAAATACAGTACATAGTAAATGGCTAGAATGAACTATTCCATTGATGTGACATAAATTAACCTGTGTAACTCCAAACTCCATGATATTTCTTGGTAACCTGCTGCTGAGAAGTAACTCCACACGTTCACTGAGATTAAAATAAGAATTAGACCTGAATCTCCTCTCATTTACACTGATTTCAATGGAGTTACACCTGAGTTACATCTGAATCAGAGAAGAATCAGGCACTTCCAGCAATGAACTACCTTCAGTGAGCACTTTGCACCGAGGGAGGTCTTTTCATATTAATAGCCAATAACCTTCCTGTGCGGTTTCAGCTGGAACATCATGAAGTGAATAAGCCATTGTCTTTTGGCTTGCATGGTTGATCTTCTATCAGGAAAGCCAGAGTGAAATATCATCTTTTCTCCCCTGGGGATTCATATATACGGGACCAGAAAAGATTGAGTACAAATTATCTACCCTAGCTCTTCAGCATCTTCATAAATAATTACAGGTACAGACAAAGGTATCATGGCCAAATACATATAAAGCTTTTATTATTAGAGTAGAATATTAATGTTGGTAAAATGTACTTGTGTTTTCTAATTCAAGAAATGAATGAAAGTGTTTTCATGAAAGATATTATACAGACATGTTACTTTGATTTTATGTTTTTCTCTTTAAGGAGTATGTATTTAAAGATTTATAGTTGTGAGAGTCTCTGTGACATATAGTCCTTTGTTTATAGTTCTGTGATCTCCTCCTCTTTAGGGTAACATTAGTTAGATAGATAAAGAGATGAATCTGATCTAAATTCCTGGGTCTCACAATTTTGAACTTTCAGGAAATAATCTGACCCCATCTTTAATTATTTTATCCTTAAAGGCAAAATCTACAAGTTCAGCATCTGACAAGGAAAGTGATAGAAGTAACATATAGGGATAGTAGGAAAACGTTTGACATAGACTCTCAAGAAAACATGCTTGAGAAAACAGTTTACACTGGTTTGCCTATGAGTCAAGAAACTTCACCTGAAAACTGTTGAAGGTTGTAAGCAAAGGGAGAAGGAAAATGACAACATATGATCTTGTGAAGGAGTACCACATAGGACTGTGCTGAGCTGCATTTACTTAACATATTTATGCATAATCTGTAAAATTGAGTAAATAACACAATAAGGAAATATTAAAAAGGTATAAGGGCTGTGAATAAAATTAAGGCCAGTGAAATAATATAAATCACCCTAGAGAAGTGAGAAATATTGATGGGTAATAAAATAAGAATCAAGCTGGACAAAGTGAAAGATACTACATTTGGGGAAAAATAATCTGAAACAATGGAATGTAATAGTTACTAAGGGCAGAATGCTCAAAAGGAGTCAGGCACCTAAGATCCTATTTTAGGTGCTTAAATCTTAGTTTTAGCTCCACCATGATGTACAAAACCCCATGACAAATCCTGTAAGCACCTAAAATCATTCAGTGTCTTAAGTTTTTACAATAAAATTTCCCTAGGTGCCTGAATTTCTGTCTTTGGGCATGCACATGACTAAAATGGGGTAAAGAAGGGGCGGTGGGGAATGTTGTCAACATGAAATCTATAGCCAATATTCTTGGAAACAATGAACAATGTGACTGATCTGGCCAATTTGATTTCTAAACCACAGAGAAGTTTCAGTTCATCAGGACTTGTTATAACCATATTACCCTACCTGATATCCATACCTGCATGAAAAAAGCTAGTTATGATTTGCTATTGTTCATGCACTGAATTTCATAAACCCACTGACAACTTTTCACTGTGATTAACCCATGATAAGATCTACAGGCCCTGCATGTGGGTAGGCAACAGCTTTCTCTACAGACCTAAAAGTCTGAGCTTGATAAGTTTGTGGAGGGGATGATATGACAGGACTACCTACAACCTCCAATGTGGCCCATTGGCTACTGCCAGTAGCAAAAATCCCCAATGGCCGGAGACAGGACGCTAAATGGGGAGGGCTCTGAGTTACTACAGAGAATTCTTTCCCAGGTATCTGCCTGATGGGTCTTGCCCACATGCTCAACGCCTATCCACTCACCATATTTCTAGTCGGGAAGGAATTTCCTCCCAGCTCAGATTGACAGAGACCCTGGGGGATTTTGCCTTCCTCTGTAGCATGAGGCATGGATCATCTGCAGGTTTTAACTAGTGTGAATGGTGAATTCTTGGTAATTTTAAGTCTTTAAATCATGATTTGAGGACTTCAGTAACTCGGCCAGAGGTTAGGAGTTTATTGCAGGAGTGGATGGGTGAGGTGCTGTGGCCTGTAATATGCAGGTCAGACTAGATGCCCTTGAAGTCTGAGTCTAAAGGACCCAGGCACATCCAGGAACTTTGATGTAGTGTCTGATTGAAGCCAAGGGACATAGGATGTCCTAAGATACTGAGGTAAAAAATATTTCTATTAACGTGAGTTAGAGTCCAATAAGATCCAAATGATCCCTCTCTCAGTCAGTGCCCAATGTCAGTAGGGACAAAAAATAATCTGCGCTACATAGGAAGTCTAGGAAGGAGTACGACAGAGGGATCTAGGGGTTATAGTGGACCACAAGCTAAATATGAGTCAACAGTGTGATGCTGTTGCAAAAAAACCCAAACTTAATTCTGGAATGCATTAACAGGTGTGTTGTGAGCAAGACACGAGAAGTCATTCTTCTGCTCTACTCTGCGCTGGTTAGGCCTCAACTGGAGTATTGTGTCCAGTGCTGGGCATCGCATTTCAAGAAAGATGTGGAGAAACTGGAGAGGGTCCAGAGAAGAGCAACAAGAATGATTAAAGGTCTTGAAAACATGACCTATGAAGGAAGGCTAAAGAATTGGGTTTGTTTAGTTTGGAAAAGAGAAGACTGAGAGGGGACATGATAGCAGTTTTCAGGTATCTAAAAGTGTGTCATAAGGAGGAGGAGAAAACTTACTCCATCTTAACCTCTAAGGCTAGAACAGAAGCAATGGGCTTAAACTGCAGCAAGGGAATTAGGTTGGACATTAGGAAAAGTTCCTAACTGTCAGGGTAGTTAAACACTGTAATAAATTGCCTAGGGAGTTGCAGAATCTCCATCTCTGAAGAGATATTTAAGAGTAGGTTAGATAAATGTCTATCAGGGATGGTCTAGACAGTATTTGGTCCTGCCATGAGGGTGGGGGACTGAACTCGATGACCTCTCGAGGTCCCTTCCAGCCCTACAATCTGTGAATAGATCAAATTCTACTGCTTTCGCTAGATCTCCCTTGACTTCATTCATTATTCCTTTGAGATATTTATATGCTTCTCCAAAATTATTCTCTTATTACTAAAATAATTTGGCATCATTATATACCACAGCTTTTAGGTTCCAGAGAGATTAGATACCTTCAGGAAACTGAGATAGTGATGTTGAAATAAGTACTACATTTAGGAAGGAAAAATCAAATGGGACATAACTGGCTAGGCAGTGTCACTAACAGAGCTGGAAATGGTCAATTTTATGAATTTGTTTTATTTTTCATCAAGGAGATCAAAAAAAAAACCATTTCTAATTAATAATTTAAGTGAAATGAATTTTCTCATTTCAAAATGTCAATTTTAAATGATTTTTTCTACATTGCTTCTGAGAGTTGAACTGGGAACTATCAGATAGGTACCCAGAGAGCATTGTGACTGGAATGGATTGATAACAGTGGTAGCATTGATGCAGGGCAAATTTGCAATGATTCTTAATATTAATCACCATGGGAAGGGAGGTCACACTGAATCATTTGTGCTTAGACCATGTTTATTCTACTTTTTAAATAACAAATACTTCCATTCTCTGGTGGAGAAACAGCTTGTATGTTTGAGAGATGAAATGTGGGAGTACCTGAGCTGTTTTTCTCAGATATTGATGTTTGGTTGCACACAGTTTCCTATAAAATTGGGTGACCAGGTTAGCAGCATTGGTTACTCTGTGAAAGCTCTGAAGCATAGAAACAGCTGTAAGTTGCTGTGTAGGGGGGAAGGAGTGAAAGTGAGGCCTGCTGTTTGTATGAGAAGGCTCAGAATGTGAGGAAAGCTGAAAATACTGTAGAAAGACTCTAAATATTATGAGGCTGTGCAGTGTTGTTGTAGCCATATTGGTCCCAGGATGTTAGAGAGACTAGGTGGGTGAGGTGATATCTTTTATTGAACCAACTTCTGTTGGTAGAAGAGCTCCATGTAGGTTGGAAACTTATCTCTTCCCAGCTACACCTCACCCACCTTGTTTCTCTAATTGTGGGATTTTTGGTTTTTTTTTGCATTTGCCTCTTTATATTGTCTGTACATACACACACATAAACAGTTAAATTTGCTAATATGTGTTAATCTGAAAGTAAAACTGTAATGTTTAACTTCAACACTAACGCATTTGTTCTCAATTAAGTAACGAGGAAGTAAAACATTACAGTTTTACTCCTTATTACTAACTGGTATTTAACTCTAAAAGGCTCCTTGTTCTGAGTGCTCTGGGTAGGGTGCAGGGATTCTTATGAGTAATGTGAGTAAGCTACTTCCCCATATATAAAGTATAAGCCTTCAAAAGACATTCATATTTCCTCTGTTGGCTGCTGTGATCTTCTAATAAAAGGACAGCCAGACACTCTCTCTCATGTAACAATAGAGAGAAAGAGTACATAAACTCAGCTAGAGACAGAACCGGTAACTGCTCACTGTGAACTTTTTCCTTGTTTGATATATTTTAAAATTTATAATATGTTTTAAATGTAAATGAAGTTGCCATGAAATGTCCAGTCAGCTGCACCAGAATGCTGGAGAATCCAAGGAACTTGCTGCAGAATTTAATCGCAGCTTGTCAAGGAGTATATGGGTCCATGTTAATACTTCTTAAACCTCTGTGAGAACTTTTGGGATGAAAAGAGCTAAATGTGATTTTATGAGAGTTTGTTGACTTTTTTTGTTTGTAATGTTTACAATAAAAAATGACTTTTTTAAAAAAAACATAACCTTTTGGGGGAAAGATTTTCTTTAAGCATCTATTTGTTAATTGAAAAAACAATTTTTAAATTTTTAAATATTCATATTTTCATATTCCCCCTTGATCCTCCTCTTTTCCAGTTTACCACTGAATACAATATAATGTATCATGTCTAGATTTTTTCCCACATTTTCCTTTTGCTTCTGTTCCTTTTTCCTTTGACCACTCTAGCTTTTGAAAACTTCCTCAACTATGGAAAAGTTGCAGAGTGGCAAAAGGAAAAATTAAACACCATACTGCAGCTCTTCCAAATTTGTAGAAGTTTTGCAAAGTTACAAAGTAATGTAAGGAAAAAGGAAAACATGAAAAAAGTGAAGGGAAAAAACCCTGGACGTCATTCATTTCATTGCATTCTATGGCAAAAGGAAAACTACGATCGAAAGAAAATCAAAATTTTAAAATTCAATTTAAAAAAACAATTCTAAAAAAATATTTCATGGACAATTTTATAAAAGTGAAAACTGCTCAATTTAAAATCCCGCAAAATGGTAATAATTGCAAAATATTGGGAAAAAATTGCTTAAAACTCATAATTTTGCACCACTGTGAATTTAAATTGATCAAAATTTAAGAACTTAAAAATAAATATAAATATTATCCATCAAAATTATAAAAAAAAAATTGTATTCTTCCAAGCCTATCTATAGGACACTGGGGAAAGGTTCCTATTTCATCACAATGTCACTTAAGCACCATCACCGAGAAGCTGCCTATTGAGCTGTATACAAATTTGTTTTCTTGTTATAGTAGCTTAATTACTTCATCATTTAAATCGGAGGTGGACAAACTTTTTGGCCTGAGGGCCATGTCTGGGTGAGGAAATTGTATGCAGGGACATGAATTTTTGGGCTGGGGTAGGGGATTGGGGTGCAGGAGGGAGTGTGAGAGTGGGAGTGGTGCGATGTGCAGGAAGGGGCTCAGGGCAAGGGATTGGGTGCATCAGGGGTGCAGAATGAAGCAAGGGGCTCAGGGAAGGGGGTTAGGGTACAGGAGGGGGTGTGGCATGAAGGATGGGGCACAGAAAAGGAGGTTGGGGTGCAGGAGTGGTGCAGGGGGCTCAAGGCAGGGGGTTAGGGTGCTCAGAGTAGGGGATTGGGGTGCAGGGTGCAGGAAGGGCTCAGGGTGCAAGCTCTGGCCCAGCGTTGCTTATCTTGAGTAGCTCCGGGATGGCAGCAGCACACAGTGTGGCTAAGGAAGGCTCCCAGCCTGCCCTGGCCTCGTGCTGCTCCCAGAAGTGGCCAGCATGTCCAGCCATGGCTCCTGGGGGTGGGGTAGGGCAGGCAGCTCCACCGTGTGCTGCCCTCACCTGTGCGTACCACCTCCAAAGCTTTCATTGGGAAGTTCCCCATTCCGGCCAATTGGACGTGCGGGGGGAAGGAGGTGCCTGCAGGTGAGGGCAGTGCACAGAACCCTCTGCCCCTCCTACCCTACCAGGGGCCACAGGGATGTGGTGCCAGCTGCTTCCGGGAGCGGTGTGGGGCCAAGGCAGGCAGGGAGCCTGCCTTAGACCCACTGTGCCACGGGGCTGGCAATCTCTCAGGCTGCGTTGAAAGCCCTGCTGGGTCAGATCCGGCCCGCAGGCCGTAGTTTACCCTCCACTGATTTAAATGGTTTCAGCTAGAGTTTGAAGTTAACATCATGAGCATAATGAGTGTCATGAATTCTGAGAAGATAGGCCCTTTGTGCTGAATTGTTTGTTCTGGAATAGAGTTGTACACATTTCCTGTGTCATTACAATTGGTATTGTTCATTGCAGAGTTAATAACTCTTCATTTCTCCACTGTCATGCTTCTATCAGGTTATTCAGAAGTGTACTCAGGTTACTTCTTCTCTAGGAATACAGGACAAGGACAGATACACCACATAAATATGTGTTCCAAATTTTCAGCTTCTTCCTAAGGAACTACAGGTGCAAAGATATCCTTCCTGGCCAAATGATCCTGGTGTTTTTATCGTTAGAGAAGTATATCACTGCCATAAGTCAAATGCACTTGTGCTGTAAATTCAGAAAGGTGTGATGATACTTACAATGAATGAGATTATATAGATGTGTAACTTTTTAATTCTTCTGTGGCACAGTTTAGTACAAGCAGCAAGAAAAAAATATCTTAAAGAAACTATTTTTGGGGGGCAACTCATGTGACACACAGTTCTTGCCTGTTCTAGTGTATTATGATCTGTCTTTAGAGAGGGACCCAAAATGAAAAACTTGATCCAAAAGCCAACCAACTTTGGGGAAGTTCACATCTATATCAGATTTTGCAGCTAGTCATCTCTCTACTAATTTCTTATTTTAGCCCAGTAAAATATAGTCTTAAATTTCCACTTTTATAACCCACTAGAAATGAGAAAGAAAGAGAGGATCTACATGAATACAAAATGTCTCACTCTTCCTAAGCAGCAGTTGAATCAAAGACCTGAAAATGAAGAAATCAAAGGTACAGTAAATTATCAACCAGCTGATATTTTACCTTTTCTTGTACTGCCTTTAGTTAAACAACTTATTACTTCCTCTGCCCCAAGAGAGATTTTAAGGATATTAAAATAAGAATGTTCCTCTATTATATCAATCAACACCATATTAGCAGAGAGATAAAAAGCAGCACATAGAGCAGAAGCAGGGTGGTTTGCAGGTGAGGGGCTCTGCCTCTGACAGATAAGACAAATTTGTTTCAAGCACTCTCATTAGCTGCCAGAATTACTTAGCATCTAGTGAATGGAAATGTTGTATGGTTTTCAGATATGGTCATGTGTTATCTGACTTCACATACTCAGGACAGTGGCTCATTCTGCCCATATTTATATTTCCTGTTTTCTTGTTAGGTTTCCCTGCTCCAGCTCTTCCCTGGAAGATCATTGCAGTGATCCTGGGGATCTTCTGCCTGATATTCTTAGGAGTCTCAGTGGCCTTGGCTATCAAGTGTAAGTATTTTCAGGAAAGGCAGAGTCTCAGATCTGAGCCATTATAAGTAATTTATGGTTCCTTTACAGATCATTCCTGTCCAGGATGCCCTGACCAGTGGGTACGATATAGAGACAGCTGTTACTACTTCTCCAACGTGAAGAAAGATTGGAATTCTAGCCGGAATTTCTGCTCTGCCCAAGACTCAGGGCTCTTGGTAATCAGTGACAGCAGGGAAAAGGTATATGCCAGAAATGCTGCCAAATCTGTAGCAATCCAATTGGCAGATGCAATAGTTTGGAGCTCTGAGGTAGGGCTGGTTGAAAATTTTCTATCAAAACTTTTTTGACAGAAAATGGGTGTTCTGACTAAATGAAAATTTTTATAACAAGTGTCTGTTTTCCTCACAATTTTTTGGTTTTGGAAAATTGAACACCCCAAAACTTAGAATTTTGGGAGTTTGACTGAAATGTTTTGGTTTTAATCTGAACATTTTCAGTTTTAAGTTTCTGAAAATCAAAATATTTTTAGTTTCTAGTGGTTGGAGTTTTAGATGGTGTAGCCAGTGGTCACCCCCCTCCTGCCCAGAAGAGTTAAAAGCATCCCTGGAGAGGGCTGTGGCTGGGGAAAGGCTGATTGGGGAAGCAGCCTCAGCTGTGGCCATGCCCCAATCAGGGCTCAGCTGGCCCTTATAAGAGGGCAATGAGCCAGGAGCAGACAGAGTCTCTCTTTAGCTTGCTGAGGGAGAAGGTCCTGGCTGCTGAACAAAGTACCTAAAGTGGAGTAGGGCTGGGGGAAGGCTAGAGGAGTTGGAGGAGCTCCAGCCTGGAACCCGCCCAGGCTTCAGGCCTTGTTAAAGGGCGGAAAGGGTACTGGGGTTGCAGAGGGCAGCCCAAGAGTAGGCAGAGGCAGCAGGTCCAACCCCGTCTTGCCAGCAATGAGTGGCATTTACACTGCAGTCTGCCCCAGTGAACAGGGGCTAGATCAAGACTGGCAGTAGCCATAGTCTGAGGTGAGGTGGAGATAGAGGGTGGGGTTCCCTGGGTAGGGGAGACCCAAATCTGTGGGGATAGTGCCAACGGGCAGCATCCTGGCCTGAAAGGGGCACTGGGGCAGAGGAGGGACTTGGACCCAGCAGGACAGTGGGACACCAACCTGCAGAAGGTGCTCCAGAGGCTGGAAAGCTAATTCCCTGGTTGACCAGCAAGAGGCGTGGCAGGGGTGAGTCCTGCCCCGTGACGGGTGGATAGTTAGAACTTTCCATTTTGGTAAAAATTTTCCACAGAAAATAATACCATCTTTGGACCAACTCTACCTGTGAGATTATGGGAAACTGACATTTGATGTAGAGCCCCATATGATTATGAGAGTATAAGCATCAGAAATGGAGACCTGTAAGATTATGGGATGAATGACATTTGGTAAAGAATTGTTTAGCCTCTTTTGTTTCTAGTTAACAGGCATGTAAAATGACATGAGTGAGTGCTGGGACACGCTGCTGCTCCTCTACATGCACCCTGCAGGTGTGAGGGCTTTGCTCCCCTTTGCCACCAGTTGGGATCAACACTAGTTCCCAAATTCTCAATTCTTGTGGGTCTTTCCCACAAGTGCTATGACTCAATTGCTGACTGAATATGACTGAAATTGCTTGGCTCACAGAGCAGGTCTTAGTTGGCAGGAATCACAGTGGTCTTTCTGAAAGGTTGGAATATTTTACTCCCTTACATTATATTGCTGTTTTGCCCAGGGTGATTCTGTTCAACTCTTCTGTCCATCTTCCCCTTGTAGAACCTGTTTCTGGAGATCCATACAGAAGAACACTGGATTGGATTGACAAATTTCAATGGCTCTGGCTGGGCCTGGGAAGATGGCTCAACGTCCAGCAATATAAAGTTGGTTTGATTCAATTTTTAGTTCTGGGGTTTTCGTCTGTTTTTAAGTCCATAAGACAGATCCTGAGCACCTTACTTAGTGTTTACTCACAAAAAAACTCCCTCTGACGTCATTAAACTGATTTTGGGTGGAGTAAAACAGAAGCCTGTTTCTCTTTTGGCAGGGAATCTTTCATTATTCTCCCTGACCCCATCTGTGTTCCTTTTATGTCTTTTGCAGGGTCACCTCTAACAGCCCTGTGCAACACTGTGCTGTCCTACTGAAGGGTGCCTTCCAGGCCTCCAGCTGTGCAGTTCCTTTCCCATGCATCTGTGAGAAACCCTCCAAGTAACCGCCTGCTGCACTTTCCCACCAAATAGTCTTCATTAAAACTCAGCCAATGGACCTGAATCATGAACCCTTTAAAGATGCTCTAGCTTTGTTCATGTGGGATAGGTTTGATAGTGTTCCTAGGTGGTTAGCAGCATACACTGCTTTGTGGAAGACCAAAGTTTGATTCCAGGTGTAATGTAGGTATACGATTGTGTCTAAGCACCTAGTTAATGCAGCATCAACTAAAAAAGCTAAAGTTCTTGTTAATACACATATTGTTGATGATCTTTGTATTTGTATTTTCAGCACAGTAGCTCAGACTACCAGAAATTAAAATTTGTTTTAAAAACTTCATAAATGAAAATAATGGGACAATATTAAGTATTTCTCCTTTGAAGATGATACTTCACTGTTAAATTTGGAGTGAAGTAAGCAACAAGAGTAGGATTAAACTGGAGATTTTATTCATTCACATAATGTTACAGTTACATGATATGTCTTTTGCTCTTTCTTTAGCAGGCTTGCTCTAGTGTTCTCAAGTAATTATTACATTTACTCATTCCTACTCTATTTAATTAATCTTTAGTTTCAATACTTTCCCCAAATGGAGGGAAATACTCTGTCATGTTTCATATTTCAAGCTAAATAGATTTAACATTTACTCCCCTTTTTTTCTAACACTTACTCCCTTCAGCAATTATTACCTATAATAGAAGACTAAGAAGAGATGTGATAATGATCTGTATAACAAAGAATGGGACAGGGGAAGCCCTTCAAAAGCATCTCTTAGCTTGCTCCGATGATGTAATGGAACCAGAGGATTCTCAATGAAATTAAAAATATTGTAAAATGGATAATATGTACTATTTCATTAACAAAATGTAAAATTAACCTGTGGAATTCAATGCTTCAGGGTATTCCTGAGTAACACATTGTGAAGCAATAACCCTACTAGCTTGGTAATATTAGAATAAGGATGAGACAATTCTCTTCTCACACTGGTTTTACTCTGGAGTAATTCCACTGAATTCAAAGGAGTTATTCCTGACTTACACCAAAATAAGGAGAGAATCAGGTGTAACAGTTTGTGTGCTGAGGTAATATTATGTGTGACTATTACACTCCCTTTTTATCTGTGCCTCAGCCTATCAGTCTGTTGAAGCATAGGCCAGAGCTCAGTCTTTTCAGGACTTAGAAAAAAAGGATTACACAGATTTAAACCACTGAGAGAGTGTCATAGAATTTTTTAAGGATGAACATTTAATATTGATACAAACATCTGCAACCAGCCTTTGGAATACTTTTAAAACTTTGCCTTATACAAAACTAGTAAGCAGTAACTCAGTTGGCATTTTCCCGCACAAACTTCCTCATTTTGTTGCTACTACATGAATTATAGTGCCAGCTGCACACCTTAGCATGCACACATGCATACACTCTGATGACTTCTCAGTCTCTGCAGTGTGCTATCAATAGTGCATGTGCCACCTGAACTCCACAGAACCAGATGACAATGGAAGCTCCACAGTTTTCCATGAAACTCCTCATGGCCAGCTCCACTTCTGGCATCAACAGTTGGCGTCTGCTCAGCTTCAGCAAGATAGGGCACCTGTAATCTGGATCCAAAGTGACACAAGGCTGTGGGATGGAGCTTTCTCAGCAGACATTTCTTAGTGGTGCATGGTTCAGCTGCTGAGGCCACAGGTCAGTCTGTTGCTCCTTCTGTTCATACCATTTCCCTCACTCTGCTCTTGATGGATGTGTGGAACCTGGCAGACAGTTTGGCCTTAATGGAAACCCTCTGCACAACTTCAGAAGCAGTTACTAAGCATACACACCCAGGGATTACTATACCTCCCCACCACCTCCTCTAGATGGTTCTGGGGCTGGGCCCTTCTAACTAAGTGTCTTGTCCTGCTCTCTGCAGGTGTGTAGAGTAGAGATATATAGTATTCAACAAAAGTCCATGTCTCCTCCCCACTGCTCTCTCCCTTACGTTAGACTTAAAAAGAATTGCTGCAATATGAGCCTGTGGGTTACAGTGACATTTACAGTATATGGACTGCATCTGCAGGGAAAACAGAGAGAACGATAGCAGGACTATAAGGTTCTGATTCTTCAGGGCATTAGTTTATTATCCGTGGGGATGGTGGATTCCAGTGTCTGGGTAAAGAGGGCTAAAGATGCTGACAGGACTGGTGTTGGTGCTACAGGTGATTTAATTGTTTTTCTGGCTTTCATTGTTTTTCTCCCCAGTCCTTATCTTAAATGCTTCAGCACTGGGCCTTCAGATCATTCACTTGGGAAGACTACTTCCCCTCTAACAAACCCTCAATGTCAGGATTTTTTTCTGATGTCTAGGCTGAAGTTTTTCTTTATTCATTTCATCCCATTATTCTTAATCATAATTCAGCGTCCCCACATAAATAAATCTTTCCTTTCCTCATGATTCACAACTTTAAACTCTTTGTACACTTTTATCATCTCTCCACTTATTCATCACTTAGCCAATCTTGCTAATTTAGTAGACCTGAAATATTTTCCACAGGAAAATGTCTTTTTCTCAAGATCAAAACTTTCCCTGGGCAACATATCAATTTTGACAAAATTTTGTTTTGAAAAAAAAGAAAAGAAAGAAATTAAGCATTACAGATGTCTAGGGGTCATAGTGGACCACAAGCTAAATATGAGTCAACAGTGTGATACTGTTGCAAAAAAAGCAAACGTGATTCTGGGATCCATTAACAGGTGTGTTGTAAACAAGACACGAGAAGTCATTCTTCCGCTCTACTCTGCGCTGGTTAGGCCTCAACTGGAGTATTGTGTCCAGTTCTGGGCACCGCATTTCAAGAAAGATGTGGAGAAATTGGAGAGGGTCCAGAGAAGAGCAACAAGAATGATTAAAGGTCTTGAGAACATGACCTATGAAGGAAGGCTGAAAGAATTGGGTTTATTTAGTTTGGAAAAGAGAAGACTGAGAGGGGACATGATAGCAGTTTTCAGGTATCTAAAAGGGTGTCATGCGGAGGAGGGAGAAAACTTGTTCACCTTAGCCTCTAATGATAGAACAAGAAGCAATGGGCTTAAACTGCAGCAAGGGAGATTTAGGTTGGACATTAGGAAAAAGTTCCTAACTGTCAGGGTAGTTAAACACTGGAATAAATTGCCTAGGGAGGTTGTGGAATCTCCATCTCTGGAGATATTTAAGAGTAGGTTAGATAAATGTCTATCAGGGGTGGTCTAGACAGTATTTGGTCCTGCCATGAAGGCAGGGGACTGGACTCAATGACCTCTCGAGGTCCCTTCCAGTCCTAGAGTCTATGAATCTATGTTTGTTTCCAAGTGAATTTTCATTTAAAAATTTTTCACTTAAAATTTAAAAATATAGAAAACTTGAAACTGAAAAAATGTTTGTTTTATCAAAATATAACATTTCAAGCTACATAAAAATATTCCTCAAATTAATTTCATAAGAAATTTTGAAATTTCTTGGTTTTGTTCATATTCAGAACAAAGATAAATTTCAGAACATCAGGATTTCCTGCAGAATGGAAATTCCAAGTTTCAACCACTTCTAATATTTAGTTAGTTTAATCTTTCCTCAGAATTCCATCCCTTTAGACACCTAATCATTTTCATTGCTCTTCTCTGAACTCCCACTAATCTGTCAATATCTTTCCAAATTCCAGGTGTAGCCAAATGAGGAATGGAAAAATATAAGGAAAAATTGAAAGGGTAAAAGTGCAGAGATAGCTTCAATTATTTACAATCCAGGGATTATGGGTACATCTACACTGCAGTGGGGCAGCGAGTCTGAGAGCATGGGTCAACTAACCCATGCTCACGGGCTCACACTATAAAGTTAAAAAAGTCTCACCAGGTTTCAGAGCCCAGGTTCCAGCTTGAATGGGAACGTCCACAGTGCTATTTTTAGACTCATGATCCAGATTCAATTGATACAGGCCTCTGAGACTCGCTGCTGTGAGGTTTTGTGTGTGTGTGTGCACAGAGTAGACGTATCCTATGAATTGTAAAACCTGTGTTGTAGAATAGATAGCAAAAGGCCTGTCCTGGATGGTAAAAAATGTAAGGTAAAATGTGCCTGATTCAAACTTCTATGCGCTTTTGATCAGGCTATATGAACATTAAGTGTCACAGATTGTTTAGTCTGCATTGTTGCTTAATAAATTCTGCATTTAACTAGTTGCAGCGAGACATTGAAGGTAATACCGTAGCCTTAGGTAGTGTCATTTTAACTCTCATAGGTGTAAGCCCCTTTGCTCTGAGCTATTTGGATTGGTGTAGAACATCTCACTTCAATTTGAAAATTTCCTGTGAGGTCTGAGATGGAAAATTGCAGAGTGAATACACCTTCCTTTCTTGAGTCATGCTGTCCATCTTCTAACAGGACAGTCTGCTGGTGATACCACAATTTCTCTGCTGGGACTAGATGAAATACAGCTCAGAAAGTTCAATTCCAGTTCTCCAGCCTCTTCCTAAGGACCTACAAGTACAAACAAAGGCATCATACCCAAATACTTCCAGGGCTTTTAATGTGATAGTATTAGATAAATGTACATAAATAAAATATATCTAATTCATAAAATGGTGGCTTTATTACACCAAAAGGGATTATATAGATGTGTAACTTTGATTTTATTTCTTTTCTGTTAAAGTTCAGTACAAGCAGTAGGCATGGTGTATTTAAGAATTCATTGTTAGGGTTGTCCATGTGGCATAGTTTTCTGTTTTTAGGTTTGTGCTTTATTCATCTTTTCTGAGTTGGGTTCAAGCTAAAATCCTGAATCTGAACAACTTTTAAATTGAGGAAGTTATCTGGCTCCAGTTTTAGTTATTTTTACCTTTATATTTAAAATCTCCAAGACCAGCACCAGCCAGGGAAGTCTATATATCTACTATAGCTGGAGTTTAGTAAAGTATTTGATTCAGTGTCTCAAGCAAACATGCTTGAAAATAAATCACATTAGTTTGGATATGAATATGTCATTGCTACTGAAAATGTCTGAAGGTGTAAAAAATTATAAATTGACATATATTGGGTCTCCTCTTTCTGACATCAGTGTCATCCTTCTGCTGAGTGGTAGCAGATATCAGTCGCTTTGCAGGTCAATTTTCTAGTACAGGAAAAATTAGTGTAACTTGCTTAATTGACACAAAAACAGCAGTCCTGGAACAGAGGTTGTCACACAGCATGCAAGCCGATTCCTCCTTCCAGTAATCTCAGTCCAGCAAAAATGCCCAGTTCCCAGACGGGAACTCTGACTCAGGAATTTAAGCAGAGAGCAAACTCTCCTGCCACTCATACAGTCCCCCTCTACCCAGACCCTTGTGTAATCAACAACACTGGTGTTTCTTCCAAGATTAAAAACTTGCTCTCATGGTAACAAAAGGAACTTGAAAGACTATGTGTAACAGCACCACCTTTCATAACAATATGAAGCTGAGAAAGAAGTGTCTAGAGGGGTATCACAGCAACCTGTTAAATCTCGGTTTATCTGTCACATTCATTAATAAGCTGTAAGGGTGGGTAAACAGCAAAGTAATTAAATACTAAATTGGAAGAGGTTGTAGACATCATTGACAGCAGAGAAATATTTCAAAGGTTCTTAGAGAGGCTAGAAATATTAGCAGGCAATAAAAACACAAGATTTTAACAGGGCAAAAAAAGTTAATTTGGCTGGGGAAAAGTCATCTGAAACACAGGAATTTAAGGAACAAAATACGTCACAAAATCATCAATGCCAAGAGATGTAGGAGTGAAAATGGACCAAACAATATGGGCTTGTAGTAGTAGATTTGTCTACAAATTGCTATCTTGTCACAAAACTGAGACATCTTACCTAGAACACTGTGTTCTGTATTCTGGGCACCTGGAGGATAGCAGAGAGATGCAGATAAATTGGCAAATACTCAGAGAAGAGGAAAAAGCAGTGATTAAAAGGAGTGATTGACAAATATGGTATGAAAAATCTGAAAAGAATTAATTTATTAGAACTAATTATATAAACCAGCTTAGTTAAACAATGAGGAAGTAGTGAGTTATAAAGGTCATAAAGCAGTTTACATGCACTGTAATCTTATAAATACTGAGGAAAGAATAAGAGAGGAAGATTAATTTGGATAGTCCAGGTAATCAATGATCTTTAATAATAAATAATAAATACAACCTGAGGTGTCCCCCTCCCCCTCACACATCTGTTGGTCGATGCTGAAACCCCGAGGAGGGCCTCCTCAGGAGCCTGACACCTGTCATTGGAACCCCGTGTCCCTGCTGTTGCCTGTTGCTGGAACCTGCCAGCTACAGAGTCTTGCAGCCCCTAGGACTGAAGCAGAAATGTCACAGAGGTCTCTGGAAGTCACAGATTTCATGACTTCCATGACCTCCATGACATAAAAGTAGCCTTAGTAATGGGGACAGCCACAGGATTATCCTGGCACTCCTTAGTCACAACTCTGCACAAAGGCTGCCATAGGCTGATGGTCATTCTCCACTGATGAGGGCAGATATGGAGTTCGTGTCCTCCTGAGGTGACAGAACAGCCTTTTTAGGCACAGAGCTGCTTTCCTCAGTCTGGGAAAAGGGGATTAAAAAGGAACACTAAACACAGCCTGCCTTTTGTCAGATAACGCTCCTGGCAGGTAATCCAACTCAGTGGTGAAAATAAAGCAAAGATTGACAGACTGATTTTGAGGTCATGGAATCTCAGAACTCTTCTTCACAATGACCAAGACCAGAATGAAGAACACACATGCAACTATGTTAGCAAATTCCATGTGAGAAGCCATAAAAACAAATAAATCCAGAACTTGTCAGTGCTAGCTGAACACTTGTCCATCAAAACAATGGGAGAATCCATCCATCTATCTAGTCTAGATTTAAATGTATTTGTCATTTTTCTTAGTATATTTTTAACTTCACAACAGATCTCCTCACTCATTAATGTTCCCTAATAATCAGCTGAAAATGTCCTTTATGCCCATTTTCAGATTATTACACTATCAGATCTCCTTACACAATTTCTCACCTTCATTTCCATTTCAATTCTTCAAATACCTGTAGCAAAACTCATTAAATCCCCATCAACACGATGTTTGTTGAAGTTGCACGTATTTCTTTCTTTCAATCTTCCCACTCCAATCTCTGATTTTATTTATTCATTATTTCCTGATTTACCTTCAAATTGTTGACACCCTTTTGATACTGAGGTGCCTGCAGATCCGTATGTAACAGGTTCTATCAGAAGAAGGCATATTCTGAGACTAACTCATGGCTGAGTTTTAATTGTTCTGGCTCCAGATTTTTATCCTATCTCCTCTCAAATGTCTCCTGTAAGCCCTCGAGGAACTAGATTTATCTAGTGGCAGTATCACCAAAATTCCCCAAGATGGGTGGTGCTGAAGAGTAAAAAGTTGGATTTAAAGTTTTTCATTGTTTATATAACAATAGATGGACAGTCTGTCATAAACAGATAGTAAAGGGTTAACAATTCCAGTAAACCTGGCTAACACCTGACCAAAGGACCAATTAGGAGACAAGATACTTTCAAATCTCAGGGAGGGAAGTCTTTGTTTTGTGCTGTTTCTTTGTTCTCTGTTATCTCAGGGATGTAAGAGGGACCAGACAGGTATACAGACTCTCCAATCTTCTGTTCAATTTAGTAAGTACCAGTTAGAAAGGTGGTTTAGTCTTTTTTTTGTTTGTTTTCTTTATTTGCAAATGTGTATTTTGCTGGAAGGATTGTATCTCTGTTGCAACTTGTATTTGTGCTGGGGGGAGGATTCTCTCTGGTGTCTATAAGCTGAAAAACCCTGTAACATTTTCCATCTTGATTTTACAGAGGGCATGGCTACACTTGAAATTTCAAAGCGCTGCTGCGGGAGCGTTGCCGCGGCAGCACTTGGAAGTTTGAGTGTGGTCGGAGCGCCAGCGCTGGGAGAGAGCTCTCCCAGCTCTGCATATAAACCACATCCTCTATGAGTGTAGCTTGCAGCACCGGGAGCCTCGCTCCCAGTGCTGCGGCACTGATTGCACTGAGGCTTTACAGCGCTGTATTTTGCAGAGCTCAGGGGGGTGTTTTTTCACACTCCTGAACGCGAAAGTAGCAGCGCTGTAAAGTGCCAGTGTAGCCATACCCAGAGACAATTTTTACTTTTTCTTTCTTTTATTAGAAGCTTTTCTTTTAAAAAACCTCTTTGATTTCCCCCCACCCCTTGTTAAGGCTCAAGGGAATTGAGTCTAAAGTCACCAGGGAGTGGTGGGGGGAGAGGAGGGTGAGGGAAGGTGAATTTCCCTTTGTTATAGATTCACGGAGCTTGAATCTGTCTATCTCTCCAGGATAGCCCAGGGAGGGAAAGCCTGGGAGAGGACTTGTTTTAAGATCCAAGGGGTCTGGGTCTTGGGGTCCCCTGGGAAGGTTTTGAGGGGACCAGAGTCTACCAGGCACTCCAAGTCGTGGTTGGTGGCAGTGCTACAAGATCTAAGCTGGTAATTAAGCTTAGAGGAATTCATGCTGGTACTCCATCTTTTGGACGCTAAGGTTCAGAGTGGGGGTGCATACCATGACACAGGCATCAGAAGGAGGTGTTCATATATATATCTATATATATCTATATATCTGAACAAAATGCCTTATGTCAACATTTCTGTTCATTTCACCACCAAACATTTTAATACAGGAAAGCCTATCAGTGCTGAGTTGCTATGATGAATGTCCCATAGATTCATCAGTTTTTCATCAAATGCCATCACTCACACTAGGCCACTAAAAAAAAGCCTAAACTTCCCACCATTATAACCCAACAGAAATGAGTGAGCAAGAAGTGACTTACACAGAACTGAAATTTCACACTCCTTCCAAGCAGGAGAGAATACAGAGACCTAAGACCATCAAGAACAAAGGTACTGTATATGACAGGCTGCTGAGTCACCACTTTCTATTTCAAACCCCTCCCTCTCTTTCACTGGCCCTGACAGTATGTTCTGAAGTAGTAAAGTTTAAATATTCCTGTAGTCTGTCACCTGCTGCTATGTTGCTGGGGCTGTGATAGCTTCTTATGGGTTAGACAGGGATGAAAGAAGGTAGCTCTCACACAGGGGTGACAATACAGAATTCTCTGTTCTAGCAGGAATTAGAAGTACCTGTTTGTTCCAAGCACTGTCAGTGGATGCCAGAGTTATTGAGCGGGTAATCAATGGCAGTTGTACTTGAGCTGGTTTTCAGACCTGCCCAGGTGGAGCTGACTCTGGGATCTAGTTGCTGCCCATATGAACTACAGTCTGACACAGATACTCAGAACACAGGCTCGCTCTGCCCGTCTTTATGCTCATTTTCTTCCTGTCAGACCCATCAGTTTCAGCTCCTCCCTGGAGAATCATTGCAGTGATTCTGGGAATCTTCTGCCTGGTGTCACTGGGAGCAGTGGTGGCCTTGGTTGCCAAGTGTAAGTAATTGTAGGAGAAACACTAAGGATCTGAACTCAGCCTCTATAAATATTTTGAAGACTCAATTCTGCTGATGAATCCATAGTATTTTATTGAGAAGTGTATACAAGTATTGTGTACCTAAATTTGCTTGCACCCCAGCTACATAAACTAGCAACCTTATGCTCAGCAGATTTTTTGTTTTCTCCAAAGTTTTTATGATGCCCCCAAATCACAATATTTACAGCCAGATCAGGGATTTAAACACCCCAAAGATTAAAGTCATTTGTATTCAATTTTTGGTTCGGCCTCTTACAAACACAAGGACTATTTGTGAAATGTAGATCTAAACTGAGGTTTTGAACAGCTCAGACTTGGACAGCAAATTCTGTATCTGAGAATTTTGTTCAGCCTGTTATTATGATATGGATCCTTTGCAAAATTTGGATGTCAGTGTTGGATATTTAATCCCCTCCAAAAATCTACTGTTCAGATGTAGAACTTTGGTTCAGTCCCATCCCTTCTAGTAAGTACAGTAAAATATTTCCTTGAATATTTTTAGTTGCTCATCATGTTTCCTGTAGTCTGCATGCTGATGAAAGGGTCAGTCAGATCTATTCTGCTCAGTTTTGTAGTATATTTTCTTTTACTTTTTTGTGAGCTGTGGATTTCTCTCTCTCAAACACACACACGCCAGGTACCATGTAATAAGATAGTTAGCAGTCATGCTATGTAAAGCAAAATACTTGAAAATCCTTAGCTCTGACAAATAATTAGAACATCCACTTAGTGATTGCACTATTAACTTTCAACACAGCAAAGCTCTTTATATTTCCAAGCCTAATAGCAATGGCAGGATTTTTCTCATAGGAATCCCTCTTCTGGAGATGCAACAGATCTATATCTGAGGGCCAGAACCTTATTCACACTCTGGTTGCTTTCTGAAGTCCTCTGGTGGCATGGAGTTTCCCATATTGACTCCTACAATCTTCTCCCTTCTGCTTCCATCACACAGATGTTGCCATGGGTGTGGCCAGGGCATCCTGCAGCTGGCCCCAGGACTGAATGAGCATAAAGGAGACTTAAAGCCACCTTTCCCTCCTTACTAGTCTTGTGCCAAGTTGTACAAGATTTAAGGATTTGGCCATGCAATTTTAAAATAAATTTTCCAAAATATGCACACATAAATAAATAGTTTTGAGAGATAATACTCCAAAAAAGATCAGAAATAACAAATCCAATTCCTTCAAATGTAAAGGAAAATTCATTTGTCTCAGCTGTAGCTTAATTTGAAGTAGCATAATTCATTATGCTCTCATTGTCAATTTACGGGGGGAGGGATAGCTCAGTGGTTTGAGCATTGGCCTGCTAAACTCAGGGTTGCGAATTCAATCCTTGAGGCGACCATTTGGGGATTGATCCTGCTTTGAGCAGTGGGTTAGACTAGATGATCTTCTGAGGTCCCTTCCAACACTAATGATCTATGATTCTAAGTTTTCCAGACATCCCATCCATCAGGAAATTTCACCCACTAGCAAATGGTTACACACTCCAGCCAAAAGACTTACAAGCAAACTGGAGATACGTAGTCTGGTGGGCTCTGCGTCATCTCCCCTAAGTAGCTTCCTATATGTTGATTTTAAAATGATGCAAATATTGCATATAATCATCAATATATCCAATAGCATTTCAGTTTATAATAACAGAGCCAAATATAACCAAATCAAAATATCGAACGACCAGTCTGAGGAAGTTGTAAAAGCACATGGGCACAGCCATGATTGGAATGAACAGGGCTAGAGCACATCTGTTGCTTATGTACCCAATGTTTCCTTAATGGCTCAAGCAGGAATTAATGTGGGGTAAAATCTGTAAATTTCATTGAAAATCAGTGGCACTTAGGGCCAGATTTTTAAAGGTATTTAGGTGCCCAAAATGCATTAAGTTGCTTCTGAAAATCTTGTTTGTGATCTTTGTCACATTTACTCTGCTCCCTTAGGCCCTAGGGAAAGAAGACATGCAGAGAACATTGGGTCCTCTAGTGTTCTGATATTATGCACAATGATAATGTCATATTATTAATTCAGTGAGAGGGATTCACTTTAACTGGAACATCAGCCTATAGCCGCTGGAAACACCACAGCAGGGAAAGAGCAAGTAAAGTTGAAGTTACTGTAAATGTACATCCCAGGATATAACCTGTCATTTACACACAATGTTCCATTTACTGGTGATCTGATGGGAAATGGTGAGTAATCCAACATGAACTGGGTGAAAAACTAGGTGTCATTTCCAGCACAGATGCTATGAGAGGTACAGTGTCAGCAGGCCAGCAATAATACATGTAGCCTTTGAGGTGATTTGTATGGTCCGCCGATAATACGCTTCCACACAGAGAAAGGCTACATGACTCAGTAGATAAACCAAACATATACCGTATCTGGAATAGGAATCGTAGCCTTCAGTTCAGAAATCACAGGCCTCTGTCACTTAATTTATGCCAAGGCTGAGTCCCAGTACTTCTAGGCTTGGCAGCTCATAGCCCCAGCACCTAATTGCTTGGGCCCTCGCACCTTTTTAATTACAAATTAAACACTGTACTTGAACTTATAGTATATTTTCAGGCCTCCAGTCACTAGGGCATGAGACAAATCGTTGAATAGACTTATTCTATACACTAGAGCAACAGTGAGGCACATGCCAAGTCAGTACATTACCAGATTCAATCTCTACCTACATCACAGTCATCAATACAGAAACATGCGGAGTGTATAAATGTCTTTGTTTTTTCTTCAAGGACATAAATTCAGCCTTGCCCAGAGGACTGAGGGCAACATGGAAATTCCTATTACCACTATTCTACAGACTGGATGACTTGGCAAAGGAGTAAAGATTACTGCACTTCTTTGGGCTCCAACCTCCTTAAAATTGACAGCAGAGAAGAATGGGTAATTTATTTCCCTTCAGTTTCTAGTACTATCCTTAGTATTTCCAGATGGGTCTACAAAACAGGTTTTTTTTTGCTACAACCATCTTCCCAAATGCAGCTTATTCCTGTCCATCACCAACACACTGTAATGCACGTGGCAGCCTCAGAATTGGGGGAGGAATTATGCAAAGACAATTGGGGAGCACACCCAAATGTAACTATACCTAGAATGTGTGTGTGTGTGTGTGTGTGTGCACGTGCATAGATCAATAGGTCCTTCCCACACCAACAATCCTGAAAAAGTGTAACCCAATGATTTGTTCCTTTCACCCAATCAATCTGTATAGTGGTACTGTGTATCCTTTCAAATATCTTTGCATGGAAAAGGGATGATAATGACAAATCCCTTATATCAGGGGTTTCATAATACAATCAAACCTGTCATGAAACACTTCATCTAGAAGTGACCCAAAAACTCACATTCCTGCAATTTAAAGTACATTTACCTGGCTCCTCAGAGAGTTTCCTCTTTTTATCTGATTTAAGAAATGTAGCTTTTAAAGTTCAACAATGAAGTTTCTTCTGGGGACATATTATCCCACTACAATTTCAGTTAAGTCTTTAGGTGACATTTCACTTCATTTCTTTGTTGACCTTAAGACTGCCATTATTCCACTAGCTTTTCTCTCACTGTGGTGAAATATATTGAACACCTGTTTATAACAAGACATTGGAAATATTTTAGAGGAAAGTGTGAATATACATTCTAGTCCCCATGAAACGTGTTGAAAGAAATATGATGGGGATGGTTTACTTCCCTAAGGTTTAGGGCTCTTCACTCTCATACAAGATGGTTGGGTTATATTCCCTATTCTAGTCTCTTGCACTCCAGGTCTGGTATTAGCTTGGCATCCTAGAGGAATGGGCCATTGATCTCCAGAAAAGTAGGTGTCTCACATTGCTCAATACCACCTCCTGTGGATGACTATGAAGCAGCAGTGACAGGCTCTCAAGAGTATCCCATCCAGTCTCGTAAGCTGGAAGGATGGTGTCTGTGAAATGGCCCTGGAAGTAAATGAGCTCTAGCCAGAACTCCCCAGCCACAGTCCTTTCCCAGGAGTCTATTCATTGATAAGATGGCAGAATAATTTGTATTGTTATTAAATGATTTGATTTTCTTTCCATGCAGGATTTTATAAGTTCACAAACACATTCTTATCACTGGATCGGAATATCCCATAATTCAGTTAATGATTCCTGGGTGTGGGAGGATGGCACAGCTCCTTCCAGCGACCTGTAGGTGCTGCCCAGTGGTGGAAACTATTCAGTTCCGTTTCATCTGCTTGTACATTTCTGACATATTATGGATCAGGCCCATTGCAAAGCATCCTACACAGATACGACTCTAGTGATATTCAGTTGTTCTCCATACTTCTCTCCCTCTAATTCATTATTACTATGGGCAATTTGAATAATATTAGAATATCTGTTTCCTTAGAGCTTCTTATTTATTACGTTCCCTAAGGGATGGGAAGGATCTGATGAGAAACAGTCAAATGAAAAAGAGTCCCATTCAATTATATCATGTAATGGCAGAAAGCTGAAAAGTGACAATTTTAAGTCCTTATATAGAAATGCTAGAAGTCTAAATAATAAGATGGGTGAACTAGAGTGCCTCATATTAAATGAGGATATTGATATAACAGGCATCATAGAAGCTTGGTAGAATGAGGATAATCAATCAGACACAGTAATACCAGGGTAGAAAATATAATGGTAGGACAGAACAGGTTGTGCTAGTGGGGGAGTGGCACTATATGTGAAAGAAAGCATAGGATCAAATGAAGTAAAAATCTTAAATGAACCAAAATGTACCACAGAATCTTTATAGATAATAATTCCATGCTTCAATAATAAGAATATAGTAGTAGGGATATATTACTGACCACCTGACCAGGATGGTTATAGTGACTGTGAAATGCTTAGGGAGATTAAAGAGGCTATAAAAATAAAAAAAAAACCTCAGTAATAATTTCAACCATCCCCATATCAACTGGATACATGTCACTTCAGGACAAGATGCAGAGATAAAGTTTCTTGACACCTTTAATGACTGCTTCTTGGAGCAGCTAGTCCTGGAACTTACAAGCAGAGATGCAATTCTTAATTTAGTCCTCAGGGAAGCACAGGATCTGCTACAAGAGGTAAATGTAGCTGGACCGCTTGGTAATAATGGCCATCATATAATTAAATTTAACATCCATGTGGTGGGGAAGACACCACAGCAGCCCAATATGGTAGCATTTAATTTCAGAAAGGGGAACTACACAAAAATGAGGAAGTTAGTTACACAGAAATTAAAAGATACAGTGCCAAAAGTGAAATCCCTGAAAGCTGCATAGAAACTTTTTAAAGACACCATATTAGAGGCTCAACTTAAATGTATACTCCAAATTAAAAAACATAGTAAGAGAACCAAAAAAGTGCCACCATGGCTACACAACACAGTAAAAGAAGCAGCGAGAGTCAAAATGTCATCCTTTAAAAAGTGGAAGTTAAATCCTAGTGAGGAAAATAGACAGGACCATAAACTCTGGAAAGTGAAGTATATAAGTATAATTAGGAAGGTCAAAAAAGGATTTGAAGAACAGCTAGCCAAAGACTCACAAAGTAATACCAAAAAAATAATTTTAAGTACATCAGAAGTAGGAAGCCTGCTAAACAGCCACTGAGGCCACTGGATGATCAAGATGCTAAAGGAGCACTCAAGGATAATAAGGCCATTGCAGATAAAATAAATTAATTCTTTGTATTGGTCTGCACAGCTGAGGATGTGAGGGAAATTCCCAATCCTGAGCCATTATTTTTAGGTGACAGATTTGAGGAACTGTCCCAGACTAAGGTGACATTAGAGGAGGTTTTGGAAGAAGTTGATAAATTAAACAGTAATAAGTCACCAGGACCATATAGTATTCACCCAAGAGCACAGAAAGAACTTAACATGAAACTGTAGAACTACTAACTGTGGTTTGTAACCTATCATTTAAATTAGCTTCTGTACTGAATGATTGGAGGACAGGTAACACAACGCCAATTTTTAAAAAGGGCTCCAGAGGTGATCCTGGCAATTACAGGCCGATAAGACTGACTTCAGTACTGGGCAAACTGGTTGAAACTATAGTAAAGAACATAATTGTCAGAGAAATAGATGAACATAATTTGCTGGGGAAGAGTCATTCATTTGCAAATTTGACACCATCAGCTCTGGACTAAACAAAGACTGTGAATGGCTTGCCAATTACAGAACCAGTTTCTCCTCCCTTGGTTTTCACACCTCTACTGCTAGAACAGGGCCTCACCCTCCCTGACTGAACTAACCTCGTTATCTCTAGCTTGCTTGCTAGCATATATATACCTGCCCCTGGAAATTTCCACTACCTGCGTCTGACGAAGTGGGTATTCACCCACGAAAGCTCACGCTCCAAAACCTCTGTTAGTCTATAAGGTGCCACAGGATTCTCTGCTGCTTTCACAGATCCAGACTAACACGGCTACCCCTCTGATACTTAACATATTTTTTGTAAAGGGAAATCATGCCTCACCAATCTACTAGAATTCTTTGGGGGGGGGGTGTCAATAAGCATGTGGACAAGGGAATTCCAGTAGATACAGTGTAATTAGATTTTCAGAAAGCGTTTGACAAGATCTTTCACCAAAGGCTCTTAATCAAAGTAAGTTGTCGTGGGATAAGAAGGATGGTCCTCTTGTGGATCTGTAACTGGGTAAAAAACAGGAAACAAAGGGTAGGAATTAATGGTGAGTTTTCAGAATGGAGAGAGGTAAATAGTGGTTTCCCCCTTTATTAGTATAGTACTGGTCCCCCGTTGGTCTGTACAGGGACCAATACTATTCAACATATTCATAAATGATCTGGAAAAAGGAGTAAACTGAGGTGGCAAAATTTTCAGATGATACAAAACTACTCAAGATATTCAAGCCAAAAGCAGAATGGGAAGAGTTACAAAAGAATCTCATGAAACTGGGTGCCTTGACACCAAGTGGCTGTGAAATACAATGTTGATAAATGAAAAGTAATGCACGTTGAAAAACATAATGCCAAATATACATATAAAATGATGGAGTCTACACTGGCTGTTACCACTCAAGAAAGAGATCTTGGAGTCATGGATAGTTCTCTGAAAACAACCATTCAGCGTGCACTGGCAGCCAAAAACGTGAACAGAATGTTGGGAATTGTTAAGAAAGAGACAGAAAATAAGATAGAAAATATAGTAAATAAGGAAATGTTTCTCACTCCTTCTCTTAGCACAAGAACTAGGAGTCACCAAATGAAATTAATAGGCAACAGATTTAAAACAAAAGGAAGTATTTTTTTCCACACAACACAAAGTCAATCTATGGAATGCCTTTCTAGAAGGTGTTGTGAAGGTCAAGACTATAACAGGGTTCAAAAAAGAACTAGATAAATTCATGGAGGATAGATCCATCAATGGTTATTAGCCAGGATGGTCAGGAATGGTGTCCCTAGCTTCTGTTTGCCAGGAGCTGGGAATGGGCGACAGGGGATGGATCACTTGATGATAACCTGTTCTATTCATTCCCTCTAGGGCACCTGGCATTGGCCACTGTTGGAAGACAATATAGTGGGCTAGATGGACTATTAGTCCAACCCAGTATGGCCATTCTTGTGTTCTTATGTCTTTTTGTTCTAACCTAACATGACTGAGATCTTTCTGCTCAAGAGGTACCAGAAGGTTGGAATATCAAGAAGGCTACAAGTTAGGAATGAGGTTGATTATTAGGTTGATTCAAAAATAGTTTAAAATCGTTACCCATCCCCCTACTCTCCTCTTCTACTACTTCCATAATGTGTAACACTGTATGATTGGCAAGGCTGGCAGTAATTTGTCTCTTTCCTTCTCAGGTTTACAGTAACCCAACTTTACCCTCCATGGGCCTGTGTATTTTTTGCCCAAAGAGAAGCCAAGTCTTATAACTGTGAAGATGAAAACCTCTGTATTTGTGAGAAGGCAGTTCACTCACAGCTTACTATGTTGCCAGAAAGAGACACATAGAACCATGAGAGTCATTTCTTGGCACATCCTGACTTCTGCGTATAAAGAAAGCATGGAATAATTCTTGCCCCTCAATTTATTGCATTATCATTTACTATTAATGAAGTTCACAAATATTTTCAAATACTTTGCCGCAGTGACAGAAAATGTTGAAGAGTTTGTGTCGGAAGAATCTGCCACTTGTCCATTCAGACAGAGAAGTAGCATTTTGAATTTTGCTTGTCCCCTCTTTTACTGCTGACATTGTCCCCTGGCTATTTTTGTTCAAAATCTTTATTAATGATCTGGATGATGGGATTAATTACACCCTCAGCAAGTTTGCAGATGACACTAAGCTCGGAGGAGTGGTAGATACGCTGGAGGTTAGGGATAGGGTCCAGAGTGACCTAGACAAACTGGAGGATTGGGCCAAAAGAAATCTAACAAGAAGTTTAACAAGGACAAGTGCAGAGTCCTGCACTTACGAAGGAAGAACCCCAAGCATCGCTACAGTCTGGTGACCAACTGGCTAAACAACAGTTTTTCAGAAAAGGACTTGGGGATTACAATGGACGAGAAGCTGCATATGAGTCAGCAGTGTGCCCTTGTTGCCAAGAAGGGCAATGGAATATTGGTCTGTATTAGTAGGAGCATTGCCAGCAGATCGAGGGAAGTGATTATTCCCCTCTATTCAGCACTGGTGAGGCCACATCTGGAGTATTGCTTCCAGGTTTGGGCCCCCACTACAGAAGGGATGT